>NC_090194.1:7822337-8122337 GCF_024679245.1 Pseudorasbora parva | reverse complement strand
ATGGATCAGTAGATGGAGAATAGGAAGCGTCCCCACTGTCATAACAGAGAGAGAGGAAATGAGACGTCCACTGAGAGTCTCCTTTGATGGGCCGTTCATCTTGGCACACTACGCAGATGTCAGATCAGTGTTAACTCACTGAAACACTGCGTTCAGATACTCCCACACCTGTAGAGATGGATTAACTGAAGAGGGCATCGGATGGGTTTATCTGACTAACAATTTTTCAGCTGTCTGTATTACGACTGCACTTCCATATCCAGAAATGACAATGTGGTGTAATTAATCACTATTAGTGCAAGCTCATTTGCACATGGTTATTTGCTTTGTCTGCCATTGTAATCAAGCGTAGGTGATTAATCTCAAATTTGCATGACTACTCACAATGGCCCTCATTTATCAAAAGTGCGTACACCAAATTTCCAGCGTACACCTTGCGTACACCCAAACCCACGGTGACTTTGAGATTTATCAATATGGACGTTGGCGTACGGCACGCTCAAATCCTACGCCAGCTCAGGAGGTGGTGTACGCACGTTTGAGTTAGTGGGAAAATGCGCAGAAAAACAATTCCTAACACCACAAAACGCACTGACAAGATATGCTATATGACCCACTGTTAAAAACCACAACAACAACATTTAGTGTTTATTTTTGTGTAACATGAACGTCAATGTTTAATTTGTGTGACTTTACCAAAGCGTTTGATTTGTAGGAATATGTAATCCTCCAGTCGCGAGCCTGTGCGCTTTATCTGACGTTTCAGGCCCGCCTGGCCCGGCAGCTGCGCACGGACTAGTACTAAAATAATTCAGACTGACAAAATAATAAAAATGACCTTCTTCTTTTAAATAATAATAAAATCAATAAAAACGGCATTTTCTTCTAAATAACAAGCGTCATTAAGAATAATAATCATAATAATAATAAGAAGAATCTTACAAATTGTCATGTAATTATTAATGTGAATGAATCTTACTCGACATCACATCATCATCACTATTGTACACCCCAATACATGTGCCGTGATACGAAATTAAATGCTAATTGTTTCAAAACGTGCTGTAAAATAATGCAGTGATGGTAATTTATCATCCAAACAGCTATTTAAACTGCTGGAGTGCGCTTCTCAACCCCCACACTAACAGTAGCTACTCGTAATTTGGGTCCATATTTTGTTTTTGTGAGCGCCTTTATTCCCACTCTTTAAACTCCCAAATAAAACAATTTCGGGTTTTTTTCCACTTCCCTGGTGATGGTCTCGATGGGCGCATCTCAATCATCTCACTAGTCCACTAGTCAGAGCACTGATCAGGGAGTCAGCCCATTGACTTACGTCCTAATCAGTGCCCTGACTAAGTGGACTAAAGAGATGATTGAGCGCGCCCGATCTCCACGTCGGAGAAGTTTCGTTTCTTTGCCGTCTTCTGTTTGTCCATGGCGTAAAATGAGGGCGTGGGGGAGGCGGAGACTTGAATATATAGGGGCGTGTTATTCTAATGACGATCGTTTTCAGCCGCGGGATTTATCAATGGCAAGTATTGCGTACACCTGAATTGCAGAGGTGCGCACAGTTTCATAAATCAGGCGGTGAGAGGAGTGTAAGCACAATCTTACACCAACATATACACCCGTTTCTACGCAAGATTGATAAATGAGGGCCAATGGCCCTCATTTATCAAAAGTGCGTACACCAAATTTCCAGCGTACACCTTGCGTACACCCAAACCCACGGTGACTTTGAGATTTATCAATATGGACGTTGGCGTACGGCACGCTCAAATCCTACGCCAGCTCAGGAGGTGGTGTACGCACGTTTGAGTTAGTGGGAGAATGCGCAGAAAAACAATTCCTAACACCACAAAACGCACTGACAAGATATGCTATATGACCCACTGTTAAAAACCACAACAACAACATTTAGTGTTTATTTTTGTGCAACATGAACGTCAATGTTTAATTTGTGTGACTTTACCAAAGCGTTTGATCTGTAGGAATATGTAATCCTCCAGTCGCAAGCCTGTGCGCTTTATCTGACGTTTCAGGCCCGCCTGGCCCGGCAGCTGCGCACGGACTGGGACTAAAATAATTCAGACTGACAAAATAATAAAAATGGCCTTCTTCTTTTAAATAATAATAAAATCAATAAAAACGGCATTCTTCTAAATAACAAGCGTCATTAAGAATAATAATCAAGAAGAAGAATCTTACAAATTGTCATGTAATTATTAATGTGAATGAATCTTACTCCACAATACATCATCACTATTGTACACCCCAATACATGTGCCGTGATACGAAATTAAATGCTAATTGTTTCAAAACGTGCTGTAAAATAATGCATTGTGATGGTAATTTATCATCCAAACAGCTTTAAACTGCTGGAGTGCGCGTCTCAACCCCCACACTAACAGTAGCTACTCGTAATTTGGGTCCATATTTTGTTTTTGTGAGCGCCTTTAATCCCACTCTTTAAACTCCCAAATAAAACAATTTCGGGGTTTTTTTCCACTTCCCTGGTGATGGTCTCGATGGGCGCGTCTCAATCATCTCAATAGTTCAGTAGTCAGAGCACTGATCAGGGAGTCAGCCCATTGACTTATGTCCTAATCAGTGCCCTGACTAGTGGACTAGTGAGATGATTGAGCGCGCCCGATCTCCACGTCGGAGAAGTTTCGCTTCTTTGCCGTCTTCTGTTTGCCCATGGCGTAAAATGAGGGCGTGCGGGAGGCAGAGACTTGAATATATAGGGGCGTGTTATTCTAATGACGATCGTTTTCAGCCGTGGGATTTATCAAGGCCAAGTATTGCGTACACCTGAATTGCAGAGGTACGCACAGTTTCATAAATCAGGCGGTGAGAGGAGTGTAAGCATAATCTTACGCCAACATATACACCCGTTTCTACGCAAGATTGATAAATGAGGGCCAATGTGTCTTACTGAGATTTAAGAGTCGGCTATATTCACCAAGCCTGATTTGCTCACTGAAAGAGAGTTTTGTTGTCATATTTGATGCTTGCGACACAGCCGGCCAGATTTCATCTGTAGAACTCTTTCAAGAGAATATTAGCACCAAACTAAAAGTAATAGCTAATGTTAGCTGATATGTAAAAAATAAACAATGGTAAAACCTTTAAGTATTGAAATAACTGCATTTTAGCATTTTCACCACCACATGATAAGGTGTTGTGTTGCTAGGTGTTCAAATTATCATTGTTGGTTTAAACACATATATTTATCAATTTCTAAGTTGATTAGCTTGAAAAGTGTAAACATTTTCAAAGCAGTGCTTTTTATTTCATCATCCCAAGCAGCAAATGTAGGTCAGCCAATGGCAGGAGTTTGGGGGTGGGGCTAACTTTGTCCAAGCAGTGGCAGGTTGTAGGTAGGGTTGCTAAGTCAGGGTTGCCAATTTTTCATGCAGAATTAGGCATTTGTACAGTGTTGGTGGGATTTAAAGGTGCACTATGCAACTTTTCGTCCACTGGAGAGTACCGGGACTTTTATTATGACGGGACAGAACACAGTCGCCGGGAGCCCGCACTTCCGCTTTTTCTGGTCAGTTAAAAACAGTATTTTTATCATATCAGATACATTTAAGGGGCCAAGGGCTTCGGCCATCCGTCCACTCTATTCCCTGAACTGAAATGAAGTAGTGGGCTGTACTTTCCACACGATTGACATCAGGTTCAAGTACGCCAGGTTGGCTGGTGGTTATACCGTACCGCATACCGCCTCCCATGGCCGAGACTGGTATTACGATACCTGACGGGCCGGGGCTAGTAATGCTACTGCTAATTAAGGTTGATATCTCTGCAGCACTATAACTTGACATTTTTTTAATGACATCATCGCCCATTTCTTCTTATTCTTTTGATGCGTGTAGGTCATTTTTTTGGATATTTTTACCTCAATTTTTACACATGGCACCTTTAAGGTATTTTTAACAAATGTTAAATTAATTTTCATGATGTCATAATTATCTATTATTCATAATTCAAAGCATAATGTTGTACCTTTTATTGCGATACTTTTATTGAATTACTTTTACTTGAGTAAAATACCGCCTCTGAACCTGAATATAGTGTTATCTGTTTAATATGTGTTATATGTGTGTATGTATGTTGTGCTCTCCATTGTGGATGTGTCACTCCATATTTGTGTTCTGCATTGTAGCTGATTTATTTTGTGTTAAAAAAAAATTCTTCTTCAAATTTGCAATTTGTGAGGAGTTTGCCAGGATGCCAGCCGAACTTAGCCCCGCCCACAAAATTTTTAGGTCGGGCAGTTCGGTCTGGCCTTGTGCCATAGAGGAGTTATTATCCCCGAACAGAAACTTTTCGGACCAATGAAATCATCAGGGCGGGCTTCAGACGATGACGGACAGATGATCAATAGTAACGTAATCATCACGTCATCAAAGGAGCTTGGATTATATTTGTTCAGATCCTAAACGGAGAGATTGTTTGTATATGCATTCACCTTCACTATTTCTAAAATGATCATCATTTTGGGTAAGTACTCTGTGTATCATTAAATTCTTTTATTTTTTTACAACACCGGCAAAGATCGTTTATTCCAGCGCGTGCAGACAGGGTTGCCAAGTTTTTACAACAAAACCCGCCAACTACTAGCCCTAAATAGCTTCTCGGGGGGTTCTCCAGAAAAAAAATTGGGGGCTAAAATGTGTTATTTTGGCATGGTTGCCTGCTAAAATTCGCACTCATGGGTCTATATATCACATAATAGTCGCTTCAACCCGCAGACATAGAAAACAACTCGGGGGAAAAAAATGCGAACTTGGCAACACAGAGCAGTTGAGCTCTGTTGACGTCGCTTCGTTGCTCTGATTGGTTGTAGGTCTATCCAATTGAGGTCTTTCCAGGTTCGGTTGAAACACGCCCCATAATCACAGCCCAATGGAGCAGTTTCAGACTCATATTCTGACTAGAATTGAGTATGACCACATCAGCCTATCGTATTCCTATAGTTAGACGTGATCAGCTGTCAGTCAGCTGATGCGAGCTCGACTATGCGACCTGCCAAAACTGACGCTACACATGATTTTTTTGTATTTCTGTGTTGTGGCTGATTTAGTTTTTTTTTATTTGACAAATATAAAAAAGTATTTTTTTCTTTTCTTCATTTGCCCTTTCATCCTAATTTTCATTCTATTTAAAAAATATATATATTTGGATTTATTTATATAAATATATAAAAAACCTTATATACCCCCAGAGTAAAACATTAATAAAGTGAGTGATATTACATCTGTTTAAAAAAGTAAATTATGTTACAAAATCACATTTTATTGTCTGGGGTCTCAGGAGACTGAGAGTATCAACCACGACATCAAGTCTCATGCCATTTAGATGAAGGGAATTTTTTTTAAATTACTATTATTTCAGCAAATGTCTTTTTGGGTCAGTTGGGCTAGTTTTTTTTTATGGAGACCCTGATTGTTTGGTACAACTGACTTTAAAATTATACACTACAGCTTTAGTACAGATTACATGTCTCAGTTATTATTTTTTAAACCCACAGGCTACTTGTTTTAAATTAAAAATGTAAGTCCAAATATGCCTTCAAATGTTTTTGTTGAAAAGCACATGTGATAAGAAGGCTTGATATTTAATGTGCAAATGATACCTAATGGCTTGGCAGTAAAACAAGCCCAGAGCTCCAGTGCACTCTCCGCATGGAAACTAGTTCTTACTTGACTAACTCAATCACAGTTGCTAATCACTTGTGAGTCATCGAGGTGAGTGGCTAATTGCTTTCTGGCTGTTTCTGGCCAAAGGCCGCAAAACCAGACGTGACATGCAAATGCCCGAGTGCTTAACTACATACGTGCATATTCTCAACAGAAAAAAAAGCAGTTAGACCTAGTGAATCCATTTTTGATGTAAATGCAATGAGACATGTCCTATAGGGATTGCCTGCATGTGAGTTGTAAATGTACTAGCACGTGTGTGCGTGCAGATGTGTGTTTGTGATGATGTAACAGTTATACATCTGGTGACGGTGAGGTTCTGCAGTTGGACGGAGGTCACTTTGTGCGCCAGAACAGGAATAAATCAGGGTGCTTCAAATATGATTCAGGTTAATTTCATTTGACCCTGTCCTCAATTACTCATCTTTTCCTCTCCTTACAGCAGCGCATACCTTACACTTCTAAAACGAGCAAAAATAGAGATGAAAAGGTGACTATATCAGGCATGACCAGTGTTGCCACAGTTACTTTGAAAAAGTAATCTGATTACTGATTACTGATTACTCCTTTAAAAAGTAACTTAGTTACTTTACAGATTACTTGATTTTAAAAGTAACTAAGTTAGATTACAAGTTACTTTATTAGTTACATTCAGGAGTTGCCGACAACACCCCTGCCGCCTCAAAATAGAAATGACAACCGTTTTTGGCAACACACTTTATTGCATTTATGCCAGAGCCTGACGGCCCCGACTTTTTTACGCCCCTTTTTTTAGGCTTCTCCTTCGTTTTATATTTATTTTAATAATTAAAATGAACAATGAGATGTGCTGGTGGAAACAACATGAGACCATGATAGCTTGCGCCACTGTCGAGAAATGGCTCGCGCAGGGTTAAAAAGTCCGTCTCTTCAGTGCAGCTGCTAGAGTTATGGCCTTTTTACAACCGGTTCCTTCATTCGTTTTCTCTGAGCAGGTATCTATCTGATTGCGAAATGACCAGGAGTAACGTTAGGCCTAAATGCCTTCCGAGAGTCTTTCGAGACGTATTTAATTCTGATCACTCAAACAAACCGATTCAGAAGGTGCATGAAAGCATTTCAAACTAAACCGGACAAATGTAAATATATCTGGTTGTTTAAACCACATGTGTAAATTTTACTCCTGGCAAATAATTAAGAAATAAATGTGTGAGAGCGTGTTATGGTGTAGTCAGATAGATATGACGGTGCTACTGCTACATCGCTGCAAATGAGTAAAGCAAGCCAACGCAAATGGCCGTTAATGAAACTTTAAAATAAGTCACACAAAACACAATCATCTTCAATATAAATTAATGAGACTAATGATCTTACCAGTGCTTAGGTCGCTCTCTCTCATATTGCGATCTTTGAATTTGAAATGGGCTGCTGAATAAAATGCTAGAATCTTTTGCTTTGATGTAAACTCCTTTAAATGAGCATATACCGCGGGAATTGAAGATCGGATTTATATTAATTTAGCTGAAGTCTAAGGTAGGCTATAAGACAACCTGCATGTCCTTTTTTTTTTTTTAGATTGTGTATCCCGTTTCGTTGTTTTGAGCGCCGTTGCGAGCAATAGGCTAATCTATCAGCCTGCCTCAGCTCGTCAGAAATGCCTTTGTGGTGGTATAATAACTAGCCTACTTTGTTTTTAATGTCAAAGTGGTTATATTTCATTTCATTTCATTTCTTTATTGAGTTCATTTAGAAAAATGTTTAGAGCAATTTTTGTTTGTTAAATTAAAGTTTTAATTTTTTTATGTGACGACCCAGTGAGTTAACCGCATGTTTAATAGCCTAGTCTCTCAAACCAACTCTTGAATTGTCTTGCCTATATAAACTTTAATTTAACAAACAAAAAATTGCTCTGAACATTGTTCTAAATTAGGATAAAAAAGAAACGAAACGAAAAATAACTACTTTGACATTAAAAACAAAACTGAACTATTTTAATGGCTGCAACAATGTAAAAAGTAAAATAAATAAATAAAAAACATGGGCTCCAGCCGGGGCTGAGAATTTTGATAAGCTGTCGGTTTTTACAAAGGAAAATGACTAAAATAGTAACTCACAGTGACTTGGATAAGTAACTTTAATCTGATTACTGGTTTGGAAATAGTAACGCGTACTCGTTACTGGAAAAAAGTAGTCAGATTAGAGTAACGCGTTACTATGTAACGCGTTACTGGCATCACTGGGCATGACGTGAGGAAAATTGTGCCTTCAGGTCTTTAGTACTGTGACACAACTAACTGTTTATTCAGTACATTTACATTATGCAGTTGTCAGTTGTTTTTATCCAAAGAAACACACATTGCATTTTAGATGAACATGCAAACCCGTGACCTCGGTGTTGTGCCATAATGTAGGCTACTGTTTAAGCTACTTGACCACTAACATAACGCTATGAATACTTTTTTGTGCTAGTGGTAATTAAACTGCTGTCTATGGAGTTTCATCAAAAAGATCTTTGTGTTCCGAAGATGAACGAAGGTCTTACTCTTTTGTTATAGGGTGAGTAATTATTGACAGAAATTTCATTTTTGGGTGAACTATCGCTTTAAGAGCCGCTTACACACGACACTGTTTTCAACTGAAAACAGATAACTCTTCTGAGATTTTCATTTACACCACAATGGTGTTTTGTAATAGGTTTCTTTTGAAAACGTTACCTGCAGGCTGTAACTTTTTGCACTCTAGTGGTTAATAAACAGAACTGCATGCGTTGCAACAGAACATTGCAGCCGGAGCTACTCATGTCTATGGTGGATCACGCAGGGACTGTGCTCCTCCGCAGAGGTACTTACCAGTCTGGCCTGAAATAGTCCCAATATAAATACTTATTATAAGTGTACCATAATGATTCAGGGTAAGACAAAAACACGGTTTGGAAAATGGATTCATGTTGTACATTCTCATTATATATTTTTTGTAAATCTTGAACACAACAAAAGTTATGGACAGCAGCTTTAACTTTAAAATCGTGAGTCTGTGAAAACGGTGACGGCAAGCACGTGAGGCATGCGCGTTTGAATGAGTATGTGCGCGGGCGCGCAGTCTTTTATAAAATGACCGCCATTTACTTGCCTGGCATGCATTTACAGCATTTTTAGTCGTTTTCGCGGATCCGTGTGAACGGGAATCATTTTGATAACATTTTCATCTGTACAGAAAACTACGTTGGTGTTAGAACTGGGATTAACTCCATTTCACGTCAGATCATGTATTGTATTTCCTTTGCATTCTTTTCTGAATGTAAGTGTTTTTGGCTTTACTCACCAATCTTTATGAAGCACACTTCATTGGTTTTGAAGTATCACTTGTTTTCTGTTTCTGTGCATCAGGTGCAGGCCCATAATAAAGAGCTCGTAGAGGACATTAATCTTGACATTTGAGCCAGCAGGAGTTGGACTAACCATCTTCATCTTACCCACAATGATCTCCCTCTTCATGTTAGGTAAGAGTTTTCTTCAAGACTCTCTTCATAAGTGAAGTGTATCTGCAAAGGGTGTAGGAGGTGGAGGAGAGAGTTTCTATTCAAACATCCACAGAACATCTTTCTTTTTTCATAAAAAAAATGAAAGGAGCCATTATCTCCAGGGAACTAGCTGGACTTTTTTTTTTTTTTTTTTTTACTGAAAGGAGCCCTCAAGCATTTTTTTTGGCTTAAATGAGATTATGTTATACCGTTTATGCTGCTTTATATTCAAGGAGTGATTGAATTCAACATCAAAAAGAAAGCTACAATATGTTCTATAAATTGACACAGTAGCACTTCAAGTGTAGGCAGGTTAGTTAATTATAATTAGGGTTATTTAGTTTTGACATTGAAACAACATCACAATATGATGCTGTATTTGGGTAGTTGACACATGAGGTAAAAAAAAAAACTAAATAAAACTTTTTTTGTGTGTGTGTGTTAAACACTATAGACTGGGTCAACCCGGCCTGATCTGCCGGCGATTTGATTTCGCCCTGCAACTCAGTCTGGAAACGTTCAGTTCTACTGCTTCAATTACACTTTTGCAGGAACCAATCACAGACTGCCTTATACAGATGGCGCACTATTGGCAAGTTTAACGTGTTGACAGATAGCGAAATGATGGGTTGTTGCCCATTGATCACCCCTCTTGTGGTCTGATTAATTGAATGACTATCCAATTGCATATAGAGTAATTCAAATAATGCTCACGTCTGTTGTGCAGAAGAAAGTACAGAGCAGACTCCCCAGACCAATATTCAATCTTAAATTGAGCTCGGTCTGGTGATAGCCAGACAAGTAAAACAACACTTTTGAAGAAAAAAAAATATTATCTTAGTCTGATGTTTGAGAAATTATAAGGGGTCACCAACTTCATCAATTCTTTCACTGTTTTTTGAATATTTTTACTGAAATGTGTCCTATGGTGTAACATAGAAAGAAGTAACAATATGGGCCCTATCTTGCACCCAGCGCAATAGACTTTGTACACCGACGCATGTGTCATTCCTATTTTGCACCCGCGCAAAGCGCGCTTTTCCCTCCACAGAAGCACGTCGCTAAACTAGTGAATGAACTTGCCTGGTGCTATTTTGCTGTTCCATTAAACAATTGCGCCACTGACCAGAAAAAAACTAGTCTAAAGTCAGTGGCGCTTTGCGCGTTGTTGGATGACGCTCTGAAGAGAGAATAAATTTAATTTAAAATTAAAATTAATTAAACTTAAAAGCAGTTTAATTACCACTAGCACAAAAAAGTATTCATAGCTTTATGTTAGTGGTCAAGTAGCTTAAACAGTAGCCTACATTATGGCACAACACCGAGGTCACGGGTTTGCATGTTCATGGGTTTATTCACGTTACGCCCAAACCACACCTATGAATAATGAAGCTACTTCAGACCAACCCATTTTAGATTTGCGCCGGGCGCAAGAGCCATTTATCCCGCCGGGAAAATAGCAACAGCGCCGAGACCCGCCCACAAAGTTACTTGCGCTTCACGCTTCGACACTTGCGTTTCAGATCGTTAAAATAGGGCCCTATAGGTGCGTCGACAACAAAGTGTACACATTTTTATAGTCGTTTGGAAAAAGTTATTTTTTATTTTAATATTTGAACAATTCTGATGTCACGGGCTTCAGAGGGGGCTTCAGTAATATGACCTTAAATGGGGTCCTTCAACTGATTAAGTTGTCAGTGGAATTGCCCGTTTTAAATGGGTCATGAACTGGCTTTTTTTTTTTTGTACTGTTGTCTGAGGTTAACTTAAGATGTTTGCATGTTTTTTACATGCAAATGTGCAACATGTTTTGTACATGCAAACGTGCAACGTCTTCCCCACGTGAGCCGGATAAATCATCGGCGATCGAGGCACGAAAGCTTCAGTATCTGAGAGGGAGACTGCAGGCTTGGTTTCACCACACAATGACCTCAAGGTGCGGCATATTCTGAGATCAATTGTTTGCTGGGCCGGGTGTCAATAAAAGCTTTTCTTTGTCTAACAAGGAAGCTTACAGGATATTCTCTATAGTAGGGATGCACCGAAATGAAATTCTTGGCCGAAGCCGAAACCGAATAATAATGAAATGCTTGGCCGAAGACCGAAGGCCGAATACCGAACGCGGTGTTTCGCATTTTTTCCATTTATTTGGCTTTTTTTTTTTTACCATTACAATAATTAAATAGTAAAAATTTGCTTTTTACTATTTTGTGTTGCTTTTCAGAGAAATAAATCAAATAACAAAAATACAATTTCAAAATATTTATTTAACACTGGATTTTTTTTAACATTCCAGCAGATATTATACAAACTAAGCACAACATAACTTAAAATAAATAATTAGTAAAATAAAAAAGATATTTTTATTTGGCCATCTTAGAAGCGCCCCTTCTTGAATAGCCTATGTTAGGCCTATAACTGACTGCTGAAAGAATGTAACTCTGTATGTCTACAACAACTAATGTGCATTGAATAGTGCAAAAAATGTGGATGAACCCACAACAAATAAATAACTGTCTTAGACATAAGCCTACTTAGCCTACTTCTTCAGGAAAAGTGGCAGGTTCTTCTTTATGAAAAGTAGCTTCTCTGCTTTCTCACATGAAAGTCGGTTCCTCTTCTCATCAATGACATGAGCACTAAATTTCAGCACTAAACAGTGCTTCCACACTGCTGACATGTTTGCTGCATAAAGCACGCAGCTCTCACTCTACGTGGGTTACTTTTTGATCGCGTCATTAAAAACGTCATTGTTCGGCCAAAATTATTCGGCCTTTTTACTTATTCGGCCGAATGCCGAAAGTGCTTTTTTTGGCTATTTTCGGCCGAATAATTTCGGTTGCCGAATATTCGGTGCATCCCTACTCTATAGTATACTATTACCTTTGATATAGCAAAAGCTCAAGGAAAGTTGAATTTTCAATTCATGTCCCCATTAAAATCAGGATTTGGTGTCACATTGGAGGACATGGTTTTCAGTGACAAACAGTATGATCAAGATGAAATGCCATTTACTAAAATTTACTTGTAAAATTATGCCAAGGTATTTATGAACATATATATGCTTTTCTTTATAATTTGTAAGATTTGCAATATATTGAACAATGCTTGAGACAGTCACACTTGTGACATTTTCACTTGTGTGAAAATGTCACATCAACAATCCATTTGCAAGATGGTGGTTCAAAAAATATTACCAGTTTTTGTCAAATTTTAAACATCTTAGTATTGAATTTTGTGGAAAATTAGGAGTGCGGCCTTCATTTGTGTCCTTGAGCTTTTTGAAGTTGAGTAGCTCCTAAAGAGTCTCTCAAAGAGGCACATATACATGCCCACTTGCACATACTCAAACACAGAATGGAGGATGAGTCTGCATTTTGAAATTGGAGTGCCTTGCGCTCTAAAAGCAAGCCAGTCCTGCTTTAAAGCTCTTCAGAAGCTATTCTCTCCTTCAAAGATTTTGTATTGAAGAAAAGAACGTACAAAAAGGAATGAAAAATGTCTCTAAGCGGTGAAATGATTGCATCAACAGCAGAGGAAGAAATAAACATTAATGACTGTAATGACCACTGGTTTCTTTTGTCGTTTGAGAAAATGGCTTGTAGCAAAGATTCAATTATTTTTATCTCCTAGTAAAGAGTTAAAAAAAAGAATACAAAAATCCCACTTTAGATTTTGTTTAAAATATATATATATATACAAGTTACATAAAGAATTCCTGTCGTTTAAATTCAAAATATTCTGTTCTTGTCATTTTCAAGATGTAATCATGATGTTCTAGCCGGCAGGAGTTGCATGAGTCAGACTCTCTAATGAAGTTGTACATCAAAAGACAAAACTGGACAATGTACGATCAGAAAAATAACAGGAGGGAGTGTGATGAAACTTTTGGTAAGAGATAATCATAAGTATAATCATTCAACATTTGATACGCAGATAACCAGATCGAATTGAGGGTTTCAAAATGCTGGCAGATAATTAGCAAGTCATTGAACTGACGCAAGAGCAATATGATCCAGGTTGGAATTGCTTGCTAAATTCAGGTTAGGCTTATGTTGTAATACCATGCCTCCCAATTTGAGATAACATTAGATTCACAGTTGTACATTAACAACCTTTTTCATTTTCAACAAACCTCTTTGAGGCTATGTTTTATCTGTGACGGGCTTTATCATTTAATTACATTCAAAATACAGACTATTATGTGTGACGCACACTGTGAGAAGACTGACGTTGCTTGGGTGAATCAGAAATGTGAACCTGGGAGTTTGTGAGAGTTCTAGTAGCTGCAACTACCAACAAAGTTTTATCACGAGTCACGACATCCTGTAAGTCAGTGAAGTGAAACCAATACCTCAGCACCATATCAGATATCTGTCACCAACGTTTGGCTTTTAAACCACATCAAGACATATTTCTGCTTAAGCCAGTGTGTGTTTGGCTTTACTGACATGTGCCGCTGTTCTTTTATTGCTTTTGATAGTACTGAATGTAATGGTCTGGGTATTATCGCTTCCTCTAGAGCAATGAGTGAAATAATTTAGCATCAAAGTAATGATTTTCCTTTGCTGGGATCAACCGAGCCTTCCCTGGAGGGGTTGGGAAACAAAAACATTATTAGTCGAATTTCTCATTTTAAAAATTTTAACACCTCATTTTCGAAACTTTCCTAGGGAGTTGCTTCATGTGCCTTGTTCATACAGAGAGCTGTTTCGACCATAAACCAGTACTTTCACTTTTCATCAGAGTCATTAGGGTGAGATGTGCTTTTGTAGCATTCTCTTACACAACAGAGAAAAGGCGCAGTGGGAAGGCAGCTGACACACATCTCCACACATAACTCCCCTGGAGCGAGACAAGTAAAAAACAATTCACGCTCTCTCCTTTCACCTTCCTTGCCCATCACTCTCTCCTTTCTCTCTTCATGCCTCCCTGATGAAGTACTCATTCTGTTCTTACCATAGGGGTTTGCGATATATATCGTCTGCGATAATAACGTAATTGTTGATTTAACGATGTACGATCTGACATTATCGAGTATATCCCTCACACACACCCAGAGTGTGTGTGTCCACAATGCACATACAGTAGTGCGGGTGCACGCTTTCACTGCATGTCTATATAATTTAAACATTTTAATAATATATTAAATATATAATTTCATATTTTTAATAAAAATAAACAATTTTCAACATGAATCGATTTATATTTTTAATATTTATTTAATATTAAATTTAATTGTAATATTAAATAATATTTTCTATATAATTTAATATTTTTATTATTTTAATAATAATCCGAATCATGAATCAATTCGCTGATTCATGGCCATTTGAATCTTTATTTTAGGTTTGAAAACAAACGCAGAAGAGAAAATAATGCTGAATAAAGTCGTAGTTTTTGCTATTTTTGGACCAAAATGTATTTTCGATGCTTCAAGAGATTCCAATTAACTAACTGATGTCACATATGGACTACTTTGATGATGTTTTTATTCCCTTTTTGGACATGGACAGTATAGTGTGCATACACTTGAATACGCTCTCGGACTAAATATAAAATATCTTAAACTGTGTTCTGAAGATAAACGGAGGTCTAACGAGTGTGGAACGACATTAGGGAAAAATTTCACAAAAATTTCATTTTTGGGTGAGCTAACCCCTTTAAGATAGACAAATGATTCATTCCTGAATGAATCAGTTGAACCTCAGTGACTCACTCATTAACAGTGACTTGCTGCCGCCTACTGGCGGTTTTAAATAATTTCAAATATTAGTATTCAACATTATGTGTTTTTGATGTTAATTTGAATTAATTTCTTCTGCTCATCAAGCCTGCATTTATTTGATCAAAAATACAGATTTCTTTTTTTAATATTTTGATATATTTTTACAATTTAAAATATTTAGTTTTCAATTTATTGAAAACTAAATATTTTAAATTATCATTTATTTCTGTGATGCAAAGCTGAATTTTCAGGACATCCAGTCTATCACATGATCTTTCAGAAATCATTCTGATAAGTTACCTCTCTCTTTTTTTAAACATACTTGTGTTTGCATCCATGCTTTACACAGATTAGTTCCCTTTGCAAAAAAACAGCCCCAAAGCATGATGTTTCCACCCCCATGCTTCACAGTAGGTATTATGTTCTTTGGACGCAACTCAGCATTCTTTCTCCTCCAAACACGACAAGTTGAGTTTTTACCAAAAAAGTTCTATGTTGGTTTCAGCTGGCCATATGACATTCTCCCAATCCTCTTCTGGATCATCCAAATGCTCTCTAGCAAACTTTAGAGGGGCCTGGACATTGTTGGATTTGAGTCTCTGGCGGCGTACTAATGGTAGCCTTTGTTACTTTGGTCCCAGCTCTCTGCAGGTCATTCACTAGGTCCCCCGGTGTGGGTCTGGGATTTTTGCTCACCGTTCTTGTGATCCTTTTGACCCCACAGGTGTGATCTTGCATGGAGCCCCAGATCGAGGGAGATTATCAGTGGTCTTGTATGCCTTCCATTTTCTAATAATTACTCCCACAGTTGATTTCTTCACACCAAACTGCTTACCTATTGCAGATTCAGTCTTCCCAGCCTGGTGCAGGTCTACAATTTAGTTTCTGGTGTCCTGTGACAGCTCTTTGGTCTTGGCCATAGTGGAGTTTGGAATTTGACTGTTTGTCTTTTATACTGATAAGTTCAAAAAGGTGTTATTAATACAGGTAACATGTGGAGGACAGAGGAGCCTCTTAAAGAAGTTACAGGTCTGTGAGAGCCAGACATTTTGCTTTTTTGTAGGTGACCAATTACTTATTTTCCACCATAGTTTGCAAATAAATTCTTTAAAAATCAGTTAGTGATTTTATGGATATTCTTTTCTCATACTGTCTTTCATAGTTGAAGTGTACCTATGATGAAAATTAAAGGCCTCTCTCATATTTTTAAGTGGGAGAACTTGCACAATTGGTGGCTGGCTAATAACGTTTTTGCCCCACTGTATAAGAGGTCATTGTACCATTAAAATATCCTGTAGGTTTCATAACAAAGAACTTCCTTGTTAATCCAAAAACAGCTTTTCAGATTTCTCACAAAAACTTTTTAGTTTTTGCCATATTGTTGCAATCAAAAATTGAATTTACATTAAATTTACATCAAAATCTAGTCTTCTGTATCCCACACGCTCTTTCTTTCAATTTCTCCCTTTCTACTCCACTTGTCTCATCACTTTCTGTCTTTAAGTAGCCACTCCAATAAGCAGAGTTGAGAGGAAGCAGTACTGAAGGAAAGGCAGAGGGAAGGAAAATGTCCTTTGGGTTCAGAGTACTATAGGCATGGCTGACTTGTTGGTTGCATGAAGGGTCTTGAGATTGGCACTTACAGGTCATTGTATGACAGCAAATTCAGGCATTTAGCAGAGCTAGGCATCTCCGTAGCATTGCTGTTCAAACATCCTACTTATATCATATATTTATGCTCTGAATGATGCTGTATACTAAAGCAATTTAGTTACCGGCACTCGTTGCTGAGAATACAGGATGCATACTAAACTGGGCCTCTAAAGTCAAGTAGGAACCCATCGTTATTTAAAATGCATTGAACTTCTTATCTTCTGCTTGTGAATCTAGTTAACTTGCTAGTGAAGTGCCTCAAACAAAACTCTAAATCTTTCATGCCAATAATATGGCACACTTTGCAAATCCAGTGATTAGTTCTTCATCAGAATCGCTCATTGTATCGGCTCGCCTGATTGGAACCGCTGATATTAAGAGGCCACTTGCCAGTCTCCTCAGGTGTTGGATTTTGTAAAGTTTAAGCCAGGAACAGTGTCTTGAATTGAGTTCTTGCGCATCAACGAAGTTGTAAGATGTCAGGTAATTTCCAGATGTTAAAAGCAAGTCCATTATGATCTTGTTAGATGTGCTCAAATGGCCATTAAGGAAACGGCTGCAGTAGTTTAGTTGTCATTTTGAAACCCATTAAGAAGAGCTGGATCAATGAAGACAGAGAGAAATATAGTCGGGAAAGTTTTAGCTCTGAGGGAGCTCAGTAGTCAAGATTATGCTTTAGGTAATCGGTTGATATCTACTTTGATTTATCAAAAAGGCATGCAGAGAACCTTTTTGAGATTGCAGGTGTGAGCGCAGGGCAAAACTTTCCAAACATGCCAGGGTGACGAAACTTAGTGTATTTAGTTGCCATATCAATTTTATTTAGAGAAATAATTGCGGCAAAATTAAAAAATCTTTGGAAGATATCACTGAACATTTATTTAACCAAGTTTAAGTCTATTTTTCATCTATGTTTTTTATATTTAATTAAAATAAGATAAATCTGATATTATTTTAATCTTCTATCTGTTATTTAATAGTTGAGTTATTTCTGTAATGCTGATCTAACCAGCAGAAGACATGAGCCGGGTTTAAATCCCAGTTGTGCAGACGGGGTGTGTTGTAACACTGCGTTACAATGAGCCCCTATTAGAACTACGCTATTTTATTCTATACTTTTATTAATTCTATTGAGAAACCATGAGAAAAAGGTGATTAATGACTGAGAGTCAACGTTCATAAATTATTAATTATTATTGTTTTTATCTATGCTGTATAGCTGTATTTAGTGATGTTTGTTGTCAAACTCAATTTATATATATATATAGAGAGAGAGAGTTTGAGTTTGTTATTGATTAGTTTTTCTTGGATTTTTTTTGTGATTATATCATATAACTTCATATATGATCATGTTACAGTGTACCCCACCTATGGGGTATGTTGTCACATTTCACTTCCATTCTTTTGGGGAAAATCAAGAAAAAAGTATATACTGTATTAATGAAACAACCACATAATTGTACTAGACGTGGGAAATTAAAGTGGGAAAAAATAAATACGCTGAACCCCAAGGATTTATACAAACTGAGAAAGTCAAGAAGCTTTAGGTTGTGCCCCACTCTCCTACTAGAAACTTCCAGGCAAATGTGTTGGGACAGATTGGCTCTCCAGAAGATGGATTAAACCAAAGACTTTAGATATATAAAGATCGTGCACTCAAATGGAAAAGCTACAGCCTTGTTTACAATGAAATTACCTAGAACAATTTGTCCCAGGAACTTTTTTCCCTTCAGACCTGTTGCTGTCTGCATTTCCATTGCTGACTAAAGTACCGTGAAGATTAGGCAAATTAGGCAGCTGACGTAGGACTGGGACTTTCGGTTACTTGTCTGGATTTCATCCTCCGCATATAACATTAATAAAGCCTAAACCTTGTGGTCAGTCCATTGGTCGTATCTTTTTAAACTAAATTGTTGATTTAAATAGCAAACAACTCTAACTGCACACACCGCAACAGGTTTTTATAAAAGGTGGTTGAAATAAAATGCTGCGTGAAGTCAACCAATCAAAATGCTACTCAAACTCAACTAATCAGCATGTTCAGCTCATAAGTCCAATCCCTGAAAGTTCCTGAACTTTCTACCAAAAACTTTCTTAAAAAGTACTACCTTGTGAGCAGGGACTTTATTAGGGGGAATTTAGACTCTGGTCCATTTCATTTGTGTTTTGAAGTATGAAATGGATTCTATGTTATTTATCTATAACATGTCATACACAAAACGGTGGGCGGGGTTAGAGAACCAAGCGATCGTCTTCTTCGGTTAAGGCGGTGTTTCACCACACTCTGGCGTCACAGGGAGGCACATTCCTACATCAAGCCTTTCTGTGCCAGCTGTCAATAAAAGCTTCTTTCTTTTTTTGACTAGCAACGATTTTTTCATCTCTGAGACTTACAGGATATTCATATATTATCATGGCTTTTAAAGGGGGGGTGAAATGCTGTTTCATGCATACTGAGCTTTTTACACCTTTAAAGACTTGGATTCTCATCCTAAACATAGACAAAGTTTCAAAAACTAATGTTGGACGTTTGATGGAGTATTTCTGTGTTAAAAATACTCCTTCCGGTTTCTCAAAAGTTTCGGCGAGTTTTTTTCGAGTATGGCTCGACTTGACGTTAAATAGATCGGAAGGTCCTTGTATGGGCCGTACGGGCTCTTCTCCCGGAAGGGTGCGCGCGCGCGTAACTAGAGGGAGAGAGAGGAAATGCACGCTGTAAACAGTCTCTCAGGTGCAGATCCTGTCGTCCGTGAACACTTATGACGCGCCGCGCTTCACTTTATTCCTATGGGTGACGTCGAACGACTTCAACGCTTCAGCACAGCATTGCGGGAAGGCAGCGCTGCATTTGAACCGATTTGAACGCAGAAATGACGGGAAGCTTCAAGGCATCGCTTCAGTCGCGTCGCAAAGTGGATTTCCACGGTCACTGCTGTCACAGGACTTCACCAAATCATTACAAAGAAGTGTGTTTTTGACGGAGCAGTCCCAGCGATAAAGTTCGGTCCTGCTTTGGAAGCAGCCGGTGAGTAAATCAACTTCAAATGTCTCTGCTATTGGCTACCGTCGCATGAGTAAACGACACGATCGCGTGCTTCATCATTCAAATGCGCTAACGGTTACTCCATTGTTGTTCTGTATAACACTAGTCTGACTCTGACTCTGACGTGCAAAACCGTTTTGCTTGCTACCTCTAAGGTCTAGTCACATACAATAGTCCATAAACCAAATCATGTCCTCATAAACTGCGCGTAAAGACACACAGAGGCCCCTAAATACAGTACATACCACAGAGACGGACATCCTGATGTTGCCGTTTCTCCTGTTCAATTTATTTCAGCCTCAGATTTGATTGTGGATCATTATCTGTATTAGCTGAGATAGATGGGTTTCTCCACGCTTGAGGACATCACCGCTTTGTGCACATTCGTCATTCTTTAGCTCCGCCCACACGATACGCCTCCAGGCGCTCGGTTTTTTCCGGAAAGACTCGGTACAGCCCATATTTCTTTTATAAATATGATAAAACGAAAGACTTTTCGGAGATATGAAGGATGCAATACTACTCTATAGGTACTCAAGATTGACATGAGATTGACTGAAACTGAGTGTTTCACCCCCCCTTTAATATATCAAAAGCTCAAGGGAAAGTTGATTTCTCAATTCATGACCCCTTTAATAAAGGGGTATAAACAGATTTGGGATTGGGCCTTAGCTTTGAAAACTAACCCTAACCCTAGTTCCTAACTTCACAGCACTTTAATGTGTCTTCTTAAAGCCTGAAGGGGCAGCTATGATCTGGGAATCTGACAGCACTGGAGAGGTAAGGCAGAAGATCATAATAGGTCTAATATTATGGGGTTGAGGTGTCGGGAATATCTGCATTATATTTTCATATGGGATGGATGCAGATGGGGATGATGACACCATGTTATTACCCATTTAAATCTCTACAAGCATCACCAAGGTTTACAATGGACAGGAACCTCACTCATATCAGTTTTTTTTTTTTTTTTTAAATCACAAGCCCTTTCTTTGCTTAAAGTTTTTTCTAATACGCAGCATGTTGTCATTAATGTTTCCTCAGCATGGGATGGGAGTGATTTAAGTGGCTCTGTCATTTGCCAGCCTGGAGTTTGACTTCCAGAGAGTTTCTAGTACACCAGTGGGGTTTCTGGCATGTCTGATTGGCACTGTTTAGAAGGCAAAACTTCATGATGTCCCTGCAGCCTAAAGAGAAAAGTCAAGACAAACTCCCAAGGCCTTTACATTACAGTACTACACACATGGCTAAACTATCATTAGCCAACACACTCTTGCCAGAACAACAAAGCTGTTTGCACAGCTAAGCAGAATTTCGTGTCCACCATCCTTATCCACCCCCTGCTGAAAATATGGCTTCATGTAAGCAAACTTTACATCCAGAGAGTTTGGAGTTTATCGAAATGAACTTGAAACAGTGTTTTTGCAGATTCCCATTAAAGGCTGTATGTGTTTGATGCTGGGGATGGATAAATGGTTTGTGTAGAGCTCTGCTTGTAGAGTTCTGTATGTAGAGACGGATGATTTTGCATCTGAAATATCTTTGAGCCAAGCATAACTCCTTCAGGCTTAGATTTTTTTCAGGCTTCAATTTATTGTAATATTCTGGTTCAATGAGAGGTAAGATTTTATGTGAATATGGCATTATGTCAGTACAGCCAATCCTCTCTCCAGGCCGTTATAATGCTTTGCTCGCAATGGCAGGCAGAAATAAGAGGCATTTTTGGATTATGACTGTCAGAGTGTCATTGAGAATGTTACAGACTTTCATCACCTCAGTTTGCCTCATACTTTGAACTTTTTGTCATTATCGGTAACCCCGACAAGAGTGGTTGTTTTTGAAGGTGGGCAATTCTGTTGGTAGTAGCATTTGAATGTAGCTACATTGTCTGTAAAAGATGACATTTTTAAAGAGTTCTATTAATTATAGAGATATAACCAAGCGGCAACCTCCTCTAGTTTCTGTTGAAGCCAATACGGAAGTGACTTTGTTTCTGAAATTATATCTACTCTGATTATAGATAATTGTTTTCTTGCATCAGCTGAACAGTATCAAGGTTTGTGGTGTCTTTTTGTTGTTTAGGGCTAAATCAGGTCAGATCACAGGCAGTGTACCAATGATTTATTGGCAGATGTTTTTTTTTTGTTTTTTTTGTGGATCCATCCACAAAGCAGAGTGGATTTGTGTCTATAATCTCCAAAAAGATTATTGAGAAGGGAGACGTTTTGTATTATTCCATCTTTTCTAATGTGAGATAGGCACGAAACAATTGAAATATTTGAGTAGAGCTGTACGATTCATAATACTAAAACCTGGAAGAGAATTAGCATTTTGAGGCATGGTTTCCCTCTGGATTTTCCTATGGTTTAACAGAATGGTTTTTAATTGAGTTTGATAGGATTCACTGAAAAAAAAAGTGAAAACACGTAGTACTAAGTACATTACAAAATACTTTTTTCTTCTAAACTTGTTTTTTCTGCTTTTAATTAATGTAATTGTCTAAAATGTGTTAGATTACATTATTCAGGGCGAATGTGAACTAATTGTGTACTCAAATAATTTTTTTGCTGAAACTATTTCATAGCATGCTTTTCATAGCAGTTAATGAGAAAAGTAAAACTGTCAAAATGAAATGTATTTTTAAGCAAAATGAGAAAAGGGAAAGACTCAATAGTGCATAATAGTGTTTAATGTTCAATTATGTTGGACTTATGTTAATTATTTAAATCACACTGGGTTACCATTGTGGAGAAGAGTGGAGCGTTTGATTAGGCTGTGGACCGATCCATTTCATGCTTAACAGCATGCTAATATGTGCTATTGCTATGTGACAAAATATAAGAAATTGAATGAATTAATCCTGTTAGGGAACCAAAACCCCTTTGAGAACACTTTACTTTGAGTTACTTAAAATTACTTCATAGCATGACGTTGAAATTATGCCAACAAATTATGAGTAACTTAATTGATTCATGTGGAGCTGATGTACACAATTAAATAATATAATTGAACCACACTTTTTTCAGTGTTGTTAAATGTGCTGTATGTAATTTTTCTCTCTCTACTAAAGCATAAAAATATAATGCTGTACTTGTTTCTCTGAAAAACAATGCTACAGTCATTTATTCTACTTTGAAAACACAGATATTTTTAAATATAAAAAATAAAAGGATTGCTGTTTGGAGAAGCATTGAGTCTTTCCGCTCGCAAATTTTTTTTTATTTTTTTTTTTTGCATCTTCTTCGTCTGTGTTTTGATCAGGAGATTCTGTCCTCATTCAGAAGATTCATAATAGCGTTCCCTTAGCGTATAAAAGTGAAAATACAGAAACCCGGAAAATTCAATGTTTGGCAGGGAAGCAATTTCTCCCAAAAAACGGAACATTCCGTGTTTGGCGGGGAAAGAGTTTAAGATAATGGAAGATGAGACTCCAATTGGCACTCAAAAATTCATGTCTAAACATCAGATTTATGTATTTGGATTACATAGTTTTAACATAAACAAATAAAATAAAAAACTGAATGTGCTTTATATTTGTAATATTGTAATATTTGTTATATTTGTAATGTCTTGTAATTGTAATGTCCGAATCCACTATTGTCGTACACTATTGCATACCAGACACATGGTCCAAATGGGTTGTACCTAGTCTCTTAATCAGTCATGACTCATGGCCCATGAAATAAATGCTTTTCTCAAAAACACACTGGCCATAATTATTGGCAGCCCTAGAATTGTATGTCTGTGAAGTACATACCCATTTGCATTTAGATTTTTCTGAACGTGAATTGTCCAGCCATTACTTTCTGTTTCACAGGAGTATAAATATGAGGAAACACAAAGGCCAAGTTCCCTTACTCATTCAAGTAATTCAAATAAAACCAAATAATAGTTTTCTGATGTGCAGCATATGATTGTTTGGCTTCACAAAATAGAACGTAGCTGTAAGAAAATAGCTAAAGCATTGAAAATCTCCATTTCCACCATCAGGGCAATAATTAAGAAGTTCCAATCAACTAAAGATGTTATGAATCTGCCTGGAAGAGGACATGCGTCTATATCAGCCTAATGCACGGTGAGGAGGAGAGCTTCAGTGGACAAAGACTCTCAGAGGATCACAGCTGGAGAATTGCAGATTTGTTGAGTCTTTGGGTCAGAAAGCCTCAATAAATATCAAATAGAACACATATCACATGTTTGGGAGGGATTCAAGGAAAATCCTCTTTGCTCATCCAAAAACAAACTCCAGCATATTCAGTTCTCAGACACGACTGGAACTTCAAACTGGTTCTGTGGTCTGATGAAAACCCACCAGATGGGTTCGGTGCAAACAGGGATAAAAAGTACCCAATGTCCACATTTAAATCTTTGCTGGATCTTTAATGCTGTGTATGCCTATTTTTGGTTGGAATTCTTGTTAAGTATCATGGATATCATGGATTTCAGCAAATACCAGCAGATAAAAAATTCAAAACCTGACGCTTCTACTAGAAGTCTTCTAATGGGCCGTGGTTGGATAGTCCATCAGGACAATGATCCAAAACACACAAATATGTCACTGAGCACAAAATGAAGCTTCTGCCATGGCCGTCCCAGTTCCCTGACCTGAACCCTATAGAGAATGAGTGGAGTGAACTGAAGAGAAGAAGCACCAACATAGATCTGGGAATCTGAAGGATCTCGAGAGATTCTGTGTGAAGGAATGATCTCTGATTCTCTAAACTTGTCAGGCATTATAGAAGAAGACCCAGAGCCGTTATCTTGGGAAAAGGACGCTGCAATAATTGGGTGACAATAATTGTGGCCAACATTTATTTCATAATGTGAATTTTTAAAAAGATTTTTTTTTAAAGATGTAAAAGAGGACAAAAATGACAACAACAAAAAGATGAAAAGTCAATTTCATGTGCTTTTGGCTGAAAGGAGGTCATTTTTGCATAAATCCTATAACTGGACATATGCCTCCTCAGAGATGACGCAGAAAACAGATTAGCGGGATATTCCCCAGGATTAATGTCTGTGTGGTAAATTCATTCGATTTATCTCACTGTTTGTGATGATGCATAAAACTGAAACAATATCTCACTTTTTCACACTGAATTCTATTATATATCACTTATTTTTTTCAGCAACCCTAATCTTCTTGTTTGCATGACAGTTCCTGTAATCCCTGTTTTAGAGCTTTACATTTCCCAGATTGATTGAATAATGGCAACAGTATATGATCTGATAAAACACCCTTCTCATGAGCCGAAAAAAGAGATTAAGGAGATGAAACGGGATAGTGTAATGGAAATGACAAGACAGCTTTTACCTGACAAAGTACAATGTGGAAAAAGGCAGTCATGATGGTGGAGTGATGTGACGTTAAAAACAGCTACTCTTCTAATTACTAATTTTGAAAGATTTTCTGTCAGTCTTTTTGGAAAATAAACACATTATTTAGAGTCTGAATGGTCGCGGAGAGCTTAAAGATTTTTAAAATGTTTTCTAAGATCACAGACAACAGAACAGCATCCTTCAGACAATCATCTTCAAAAGAAGAAGACATTCTCCTCCATTTGTTGTTGCAAATGAGTCCTGCCACCTCTGGCATTTGATGAAATACAGTTCAGCTGTAATAGCACTGGATTATATGCTGTCTGGGAACATATATGCTTTTTAAATGCCAACTCAATTGAAGTCTGTACTGAAAGATGGAGCAAGAGAAGTAAATTGTGGGTGTCATAAGAGGTGAAGTCAGGAATATGCTGATTTTGTGCGTTTAAAAGAGGATTTTGCGAATAATCCAACAAAATTCATAAAAGGAAAGAACTATTATACCAGCCATGTCTGTCAAAACATTTTGGAAATTGTGGTTGTCACTGTGTGCAATTATTGAAAAGAGGGAGGTGGATGGTAGGAGACATCTGAGGGGGAAAATTAAAAAAGCTAAAGACAGAAAAAGTAAGAAAGGATGATGTTTCTGGGCATGTGACTCCACGAACCGTCCCATACACTGTCCTGCTCTCTCTCCTTTCTGTTTTCGGCTGTCTGTTGTTATAGGCCTCAGAGACTTGTGCTTGGACACATCAGGCTATTTTGGGGGAAGCTGGTTTTGTGATTCAAGTGACGTCGAGAACACTGCCCTCCTAGTTTAGGCCGATCCCATCTGATGAGCCTCCAGCACTCTCTGGGTCTACACTGAACTCTCTGGCCCAGCTCCATTCGTGGATAATTCCCTACTGCCTCGAAATACAGCGTGGATATTGCAGAGTCTGCTGTTATGCATGACTGCATCTGTATATGTGTGCGGAGAGAGAGAGAGAGTGAGAGAGAGAGTGAGAGAGAGTTGAGGAACTAACTTTATATAGTCAAGAGCAACTGAACAGCCATGTTGTACTGCCAGAACAGAAAAACACCCCAAGCTGTTGTCATAAAAAGTTGGAGGTTTTCTAGAACAGGGAGATAAATAAAGACAACTATATATTTTCATGTATAAGAATCCAGTTAAAATGATATTTTACCTGTATTATAGTATTATATCAACATTTTATATTTAAAGAGTTAGTTCACCCAAAAATGAACATTACTCACCCTCAAGTCATCCGAAGAGTATATGACATTCTTCTTTCAGACAAACACAATCAGTTGTATTAAACAATGTCCTGGCTCTTCCAATCTTTATAATGGCAGTGCATGGTCATTTTGTTCTTTTCTTTTGTGATGGACATTTGCACTTTTATGGGTTTCAAAAACAGACACCGACAGAAACAACCATTCTGTACATTATAAATACAATTATACACAAGGGATTTAAGTTAAGTGAAAATTATAATAGTAAATAACTATAATTATGTAATATAAAATGAAAAATAAACTTATAAAACATACACCAATCAGTTTTTTTTTCTTCTAATTCCTAATATTGTGTTGGTCCCCCTTTTGCTGTAAAAACAGCCCTGACCCATCGAGGCATGGACTCCACTTGACCCCTGTAGCAGCAGATCCGTTAAGTCCTGTAAGTTGTGAGGTGGGGCCTCCATGGATCAGACTTGTTTGTTGCACATCCTACAGATGCTCGATTGGACTGAGATCTAGGGAATTTGGAGACCAAGTCAACACCTCAAACTTATTGTTGTGCTCCTCAAACCATTCCTTTGCTTTGTGGCAGGGCACATTAACCTGCTGAAATAGGCCACAGCCACCAGGGAATACTGTTTCCATGATGGTTTGCAACAATGCTTAGGTAGGTGGTACATGTCAAAGTAATACCCACATGGATGGCAGGACCCAAGGTTTCCCAGCAGAACATTGCCCAAAGCATCACACTGCCTCCGCTGGCTTGCCTTCTTCCCATAGTGCATCCAGGTGCCATATGTTCCCCAGGTAAGCAACGCACATGAACCCGGTCATCCACATGATGTAAAAGAAAACGTGATTCATTAGACCATTCCATTCCATTGCTCCGTGGTCCAGTTCTGATGCTCACATTCCCACTGTTGATGCTTTCAGCGGTGGACAGGGGTCAGCATGCGCTACAAACTGTGATGGACTGTGACACCTTTCTATCAGAACCATCATTAACTTATTTAGCAATTTGAGCTACAGTAGCTCATCTGTTTGATTGGACCACACGGGCCAGCCTTTGCTCCCCACGTGCATCAATGAGCCTTGCCTGCCCATGACCCTGTCGCTGGTTCACCACTGTCCCTTTCTATATATATATACACACACACACATACACACACATTATTATTTAACTATTTTATTAGGAACACCTGTTCAATTTCTTATTAATGCAATTATCTAATCAACCAATCGAGTTATGCTACAAAGCATTTGTGAAGCCACAACACACACAACCTTGAGGCAGATGGGTTACAACAGCAGAAGACCCCACCGGGTACTACTCATCTCCACTACAAATAGGAAAAAGTGGCTACAATTTGCACAAGCTCACAAAAATTGGACAATTGAAGACTGGAAAATGTTGCCTGGTCTGATGAGTCTCGATTTCTGTTGAGACATTCAGATGGTAGTGTCAAAATTAGGCATAAACAGAATGAGAACATGCCTTGTTACCACTGTGCAGGCTGGTGGTGGTGGTGTAATGGTGTGGGGAATGCACCTTGTTGAACCAGTGCCACATAGAATTAAGGCAGTTCTGAATGCGAAAGGGGGTCAAACACAGTATTAGTATGGTGTTCCTAATAATCCTTTAGGTGAGTGTGTGTGTGTATATATATACTGAGAGAATTTATTTAATATTATGGAGCTATAATATTTTATTAATGTTTGAGTTTTTACTTTAACATATTTAAATTATCTCTATTTCCCTAAAACAATTGGAAAAAAATCTTTGCAGACCTAATAGAACAGTTTTTTTCTTTTTTTTCTTTCTTTCGGCGGTCCTGAACCCTAGTTTGAAAAGCTCTGCTCTGGAATCTAATCATATGCTGTAGCATTAAGTCTTTTTTCTTTAAACTATATGTCTATAAATGTGACAGAGACTGAGCGTGCAAGTTTGTATCATTACAGTGTGTGTGCATCATTACATGCTTATTTGTCTGAGTTTGTGCCTGTGGTTGTCAGCATTATCTGTTCCTGCTGTATATGTAACAGCTCATCGCAGTATTAGTGCTCCAAAGCAGAATGGATTGCATAAACCCTTCACAATCCTTGCTTTAAACGAAGGATATGAGGATGACGGGCTGGCTCACGGCTGGATGGAAAAATAAATCAAATCTCTGTGAAGGAAAAATACCTTTTTTGGATCTTTGACAAACACTTTTGAGAAATTTCTTGCCAAAAGGGGCTTTAGTGATAAACAAATGCACATTGAATTTAATAATCTTGCTTGGGATTAAATTTAATTTAAAAGACAAATTGCTGAGATTGCGCAGAAAACTTTTCATTGCTCATTGATTCATTTGCTTGGTTGATCTGTCTTACGATTTTTTAATTATATAGTTATTTTTTACTGTGTAGTTAACGCTGTTGTGTTTGTTGGCATTTCAAGGTTGAAATATTGGGCTTGACAACCACCAAACTTAATAATCAGCTTGTCGACTAATGCCAAACAATGTGAAATGGCACTTTCAGACCCGAGCAATCCAACATCCTTGTCCTGGGGCTCTATATACGTCCTACTCTTCAATATACATATTCTGTCCTTAATAACAGCTGGCACTGCAGCTGCTTATTGAGCAACATAGATGCATGCCTCAGCACCTACATGTCATTCTGTCCCTATTAGGATCAGTTTGCACTAGGTATTGCTTCAAGGCTTCAGGTTGCTGTTGTATCCCACTCATGAGTTAAACTAGTATTATCTGCTTCTCTAGATGGTCAGAAATCAATACTGATTTCCTTCTTCCAAAGCCACATGATAGTGCCTGAAGGATAATCTTTGACATTTTGCTAGTATAAGATATTCACTCTGTTTCTTATTGCATTTCAATGTCTATGTGAAGTGAAATGAAATGCACAGTTTTGGAGACCATCTTTTGGGAACTTTTGCTTTACAAACTTGCTTGTTTTGCAATGTGAACAAATAGCTTACTTAGCAGCTTAGTGCAGATGCAGCTATACAGTGTGTACGGAAAGTATTCAGACCCCCTTACATTTTTCACTCTGTTATATTGCAACCATTTGCTAAAATAATTTCAGTTATTTTTTCATTAATGTACACACAGCACCCCATATTGACAGAAAAACACAGCATTGAAAACATTTTTGCAGATTTATTACTAAAGAAAAACTGAAATATCACATGGTCCTAAGTATTCAGACCCTTTGCTGTGACACTCATTTAACGCCGTCTATTTCTTCTGATCATCCTTGAGATGGTTCTACACCTTCATTTGAGTCCTGCTGTGTTTGATTATACAGATTTGACTGGATTAGGAAAGCCACACACCTTTCTTTATAAGACCTTACAGTGTATGTCGGAGCAAATGAGGTCAAGGGATTTGCCTGAAGAGCTCATAGACAGAATTGTGGCAAGGCACAGATCTGGCTACGGTTACAAAAAAAATTCTGCTGCACTTAAAGGGTCATGAAACCCCCTGTTTCAGCAGAGGTCAGTTCTCACCACAGTTTTGAAAAATGCTATCAAAGTGGGCGTGGTTTAGCGGCGGAGCTGAAGGGGGAGAGGGGAGACTGACAGGTGACGGCACAGCAACGGCCTTTTCTGATTCAGAAAGTTTTATTTCGCTCTTATTAAAAGCATCAAAGCTTCCCACAAATGCACGCTGCAAATGACCTTTACGTTACACGCAACACAATATACACATGGATTTGTAAGCTCACCATTACACAAATACTTATATCCTGTGACAACTATAATTCAATGCACAATTTAATGCACAGCCATTCACAATTTGTTCTCTGCTTTGAAAATATATGTGATATAATTTTATGAAGCAACGACAATAAGGCCAGGAGTAAAAAGCCAATATATAAAGCCAATAAATAACGACTTATATAGTGATGGGCTGAATTCAAAACAATGTTACAAACGGTTATGAATCAGCGTATTGATTCATGATTCGGATTGTGTGTCAAACTGCCAGACTGCTGAAATCATTGGCGATCACGGCTCATGAATCATGAATAAGTCGTTATTTTGTTTTGTTTTTTGCGCACAAAAACTATTCTCGTCACTTCTAGGGGTGACCTAGCCTGACAAGCCAGACCCACATCAAGATGTTTGGTCTGGAAACTCACCATAGACAATCTCAATCCGAGGGGCGGGATAAACGGTTGTCTTTCAAACTCCCTCCGCACGCGATAGGATAGCGCTACACCAACCAGAGCAACGAAGGTGAAACGGAGCTTGTTGATAGATTAAACATTCACCGTATCCGCTCGGCTAAACTCCGAACACATCTTCCCTTTTTAAGAATTACTTCAGTGCCGTTCTTTGTTCTTTTCTCAGAGAAAAGCTTAACTCCAAGTCTTCCAGAGTCGCGGTCAAAGCTGATTCGAAAGACCACCACCGTTCGCCAGTTTCTGTGTTTACTAGAAGCACGCAAACGCAACTCGGCCGTCGTCATCATGGCCCCGTCCGCCGACTCTATACACGACGTGATTGGGACGTCCAGATTGTGAGGAATACAGCTCAGAAGGGTATTGAGAGTTCCTGGATGACACTTGCGGGCAGATTAAATTTGCTGCCGCTAGGGTGCGTCTAGATTTCTAGGCTAGGGGTGACCCTGAATAGTCGAAGATTCAATGCTTCGATATGCGGTGCTGAATTCGACCACCGATCTCACGGTCGAATCTTCGCAGGTGTCACATTCAATGAGCGTACACTACACACATACACACACACCGGTGGCGGCATTCGGTGCCTGTCCGAGGCGACTCAGGATGTTGTTTAAAATCCTGCTGCGCCGCAGAGCGCCGTTTCAAGGTTTTATATTAAATTTATATTTCGCTCAAATCGTCAATGTGCTGATTTCACCCTGTGCTACAAGATCGTGCAGCTCTTCTGTCAGAAGTCGATTCCAAATTGAGCTTGCGCGTATATAATGTGCGCATCTGGTGTGAGATCCTGAGACACGGCGCTGATCTTCGTGTGCGGTGTGCCTTTAGGTTCATGTAAATGCATACTCTTTTTCTCTCTAGGTAGGTCATTTTTTTTTAGGTTTATTAGGTTTCGTTTATTAGTAGACTAGTATCGTGCCCCTCCCAACCCATTCACACACAAATAGATGATTCGACTATTGGTCGACCATAGAAAGATTCAACAATTCTGATTCGAATGTGTAAATCCTTAGTCGAGGACGCCCCTAGTCACTTCATAAAATTATTGTAGAATCCCTGTAGTGAAATGGGCTTTGTAACGACACCTTTAGTGCCTTTATGGGTCTTGAGAGAGGAAACATTGTCAACCTCACACTTTTTGCAAAACTCTACACAGTGATTTGCAAAACACTAAACACACTTAACATACATTACACACAAAAATCTATAATGAAGTCACTTCCTTGCAATGCCAAAGCACTGACTGTCAAAATACCACACCGTCCAAACAATTGGTTCAACACAGTCATCAGATGTGCAAAAACTTGTTTGCTAAATTGTAGACACACCAATCAGGTGTATAAGCACTATAAAACGCAGCAGGTTACCTAAAGCACAATGGAAAGAGTCAGAGAAAGAGTAAGACGAGGAGGACAAGGAGGAGGCCTGTGACCAGATGGAAGTATGGATTGGATGCAATGCAAGGATGGATTCGTCATTCAAGACATTTCTTTCCAAGGTGTGTTGCTAATGACAATATTGCCTGCAAAGTTGATGAAAATCTCTGGCCAGATCCAGCTAGGCGGAGAGACAATGTCTAGGTTTTTTTTTATATACAGTAAACTTACAGTACAATATGTAAAGTGACATTTTGTTACAGTATTATGAATGTCAACATTTTGGGCATGTTGAGAAATAAATGAGCTTCTTCAGTCTGCAACATTGGTCTTTTGCAGTGTTTGGTGGATTTACATTATATTTGTACTTTGTTGATGGTAGCCTACTCCAATCATAGAGAAGTAGAAGTGCTAAAAGTGTTTTAGGTTTATCACAGCAGAGTGTAACTCGTGCAAACAGAGTATAGTAATGTGAAACGTGTGTGTTTCATATGGTAACAAAGTGTGGTTTTTAAACAGAAGTGTATAGTTTTTACAAGAGTGTTTAATTATGCAAAGGATCTGTATTGTTTTACTAATTGGGTGTGTGGTTGTGCTAATTGTGTGTATAGTTTTTAAAACACGGGCCCTGTTTTGAAAATCGTGCTTAAGCAATCCAAAAAAACTGTAAATGACAAACAGTGTTAAATACAGATGTGTACAAATGCTGTAAAATCACAACATCAATATAGCAATCGTGCGTGTGTTATAGATCGAAAGAAAGAAAGAAAGAAAAATCACAAATTTTGCAGAAAAAAAACCTTTAATGTAAAATTACAATAATTGTGATTGCAATAACAATGTATTATGCTACAGTGTGTTCATAATTTAATACATTTATCACTCAATAACCTATAACATTGTGATTTTTTTTTTTTTTAATTATACTGAGCTCAAGATTTTACATTATGTGCAGTTAATACATTTATGCTTTAATACATTGAGTTGCTAATGATTAATCGTACAGCCCTATCTGTGAATGTATCTCAAAGGGTTTGGTGTAATGGCGCACTCAAATCATGTCAGGATGCTATTATTTACCAGTTCGGAACACGTAGTAGTAGTGAGTGGTGACAGTACCAGTTTGGGGTTCTGTCTCAAGTCTCATTTTGAGGATGATGAAGAATAATGACTTGCTAGAAAGTGTAAAAAAATGTTTTGCAAGTTTTGAAAACAAAATACATTTCCCATTATTCTCACTAATGTGCATTCAAACAGATGTAGAGAAAGAATCCAGGATCAGCAGATTCACAGAAAGACGTGTGTGTGCGTGTGTGTGTGTGTGTGTGTGTGTTGATCCTTGTTAAATTCTACTTATCATTCAAGCCTCAGCTAGCCTGAATGCTTGGCACTGCTGGAAAACAGTGTGAGGTGAATTATTGAATATCATAAGTTTTCACCATCAAGGACGAATATTGTGGCCTTGAGAATAAAGAGAAAGTTACTTCCATAAAGACGCATGCAGATACTTCACCCCTCTGCAGTGCTGTTTAGTTTGACGAATTGTTTTTTTATCCTTCTTGATTTAACTGAAGGAAAAATGTCTTTTAAAGTTTTGATTTGTCTTCAGATCCTCTAACCCCATCTGTGTGGTTTAATTATTTAAACCGCTTCTGATATTCCCTGCTGAAAAATCCAGCATTGCTGATCACAAGCGTAAGGTGTGTTTTGCACGCTGGGAGCAGCACGGGTTGCTGGTGCTGGTATGATCCCAACATTACCACAATAAAAGTATATATATTTTTTCATGACTACCAGATCTAGTGTGAGGAAATTAGCACAGAAAGGCCAGATACAGAGCTGCTGTGTGGTGTTAACACATGGTGACACTCCCCATCCTCCTCATCAAAGTAGGCGGTGTAATCCACATCTGGTGAGCGAGTGTTGTTGTTCACTCGGGTTAAAAAAAAAAGTTGAATTCGATTAAAACAGATGCAATAGCTGATTCGAACAAGCAAACAGTATCCTGCTTCACTGTCACTGCACTGTTGTCATCGTGTAAAGCCCGCCCCAACGTTTCACAATCCACAAATGCACAGGAAGCCATCAACAAATGCACAGAAAGCGATTCACAAATGACATTCACAAATGTCATTGTATTTATTTGTGAATCTAATATATTTTTGTGAAACTCCTGCATATATTTGTGGATCTCATTCTATTGATTTGTGAAAATATTTTTTTTTTGTGAATCGCTTTACATGTATTTGTGGATAACAATATATTTGTTTGAAATAATGCAACAATATTCCCCCCATATTTAATGTGTCACTTTATGGTTTTCATGGTGACGTGTCATTGCTTGTCACATGACACACCGCAGCAACAACAGAGCTGAATGAATGATGATCGTCATCCACTGCTCCTCTGTCCTCTGGAGTGCCACAAGGATCCATTCTTGGCCCTGTTCTATTTTCACTTTACATGTTGCCTCTTGGTTCCATTATTGCCAAGCACAATCTTTCTTTCCACCTATATGCAGACGACCTCCAGGTCTATATGCCTGTGCTTCCAAATGATGGTTCAGCTCTAGACTCCTTGCATAGTTGCCTATCTGATATTAAACTATGGCTTTCATGAAACTTTCTTCATCTGAATGAGAGTAAAACGGAATACATTATTTTTGGTTCCTCTATTTTACACCACGATTTATCATCAAGCACAACCCCTCAAGTTAGTGAGGCAATAAAGAATCTGGGGGTGATTTTTGACAGAGATCTGAATTTTAACAAACAAATTAACTCTGTAGTCAAAGCGAGCTTTTTCCAGCTGCGACTTTTAGCCAAAGTAAAGCCTTTTCTGTGCCGCAGTGATCTGGAAAAGGCAATTCATGCTTTTATCAGCTCCCGCATTGATTACTGTAACGCACTCTACATTGGCATCACACAGTCTTCACTCCATCGTCTCCAACTGGTACAGAATGCAGCTGCTCGTCTTCTAACCGGTACATCTAGACACAGCCACCTTATTTATCTGAGATTTTAAGTATCCACCGTCCAAACAGAGCCCTCCGGTCGGCTGACCAGATGAGGCTAGTTGTTCCGAGGTCCAGGTGCAAGCAGTATGGCGATCGTTCATTTGCTTTTGCTGCTCCTAAACTTTGAAACACTTTACCAGTAGACCTGCGTGTTCTTACAGACCTGGCCCTGTTCAAGTCCAGGTTAAAAACACATTTATTTAAACTGGCTTTTAACAGACAGTAGCACTGTGGCACTTTGAATTTTATTTTTGTATTTTGTGTAACTGTTCCTTTGGTTATTGCTTCATGTATTAATATATTATTTATTGCAGATGTTTTTCTGTTTCAAATGTAAAGCACCTTGGTCCTCCTTTTGGTTGTTGGAAGGTGCTATACAAATAAAGCTTGATTGATTGATTGATTGATGATCTGCTTTTATGTCATTTTTCCTTTTTTATTCAAAATATTCACAAATTTGTTAGATATGGTCTGAAATATCTGATATTCCGATTGTCAAATATATACAAGTGGAAGTGTTTTGTCGTTTAAACACCTTTATAACGATCGCGTTAGTTAAGCTGTATGCACGATGGGCGCCGTCATCGCAGGCGCAGTTCGGAAAATCGGATCTGTTGGATTTACAAGACGTGAATTTATCCACCCAAAATACATAAAAGTAAGTGGCAGGTGAACTGGCAGAAGAATAGAGTAAACTTTAAAGTTACTTACACAATGTGTATCTGATGTGAATAAAACTAATTATAATGGAAAGGATTATTATTGCCTCTTCATTTTTCATCATTGTGCATTTTACAAACTCTAAATGTATTGTTTTTTTTTAATACGTATATGATTGAAACCTAAAATAAACATTATGTGGCTGAAAACACTGAAAAGTTGTGATATATGACAGCTCTGAGCGCGGCTGTCTCTGGCTCAGTGCAAGCCAACGCGAAAGCACATTTGAATTTACATTTAAATGAACGTGATGCACTGACCGTTCTAATCACGTGTGAATGTGTGATCGTACGTGTGAAAGGGTTAAAAAGAAGAAGAATGTAACGTTATTTATGTCAATTCAAATATATTTTATATATGAAATTTCAGATATTTTTTTTTTAAAAAGGGGGTGAAATGGGGGGTGAAATGCTGGGGGGGGAGGGGGGGTGAAATGCTGTTTCATGCATACTGAGCTTTTTACACTGTTAAAGACTTGGATTCCCATCCTAAACATAGACAAAGTTTCAAAAACTAATGTTGGACGTTTGATGGAGTATTTCTGTGTTAACAATACTCCTACCGGTTTCGGAGACTTTGTTTCGAGTATGGCTCGGCTTGACGTTAATAAGAGCGGAAGGTCCTTGTATGGGCCGTACGGGCTCTTCTCCCGATAGGGTGTGCGCGCGTGTGACTAGAGCGAGAGAGGAAATGCACGACCCATAAACACTCGCTCAGGTGTCGATCCAGGCGCCGCGCTCTACTTTATTCCTATGGGTGACATGACATCAAGCGACTTCAACGCTTCAGCACAGCATTCTGGGAAGGCAGCGCTGCATTTGAACCGATTTGAATGCAGAAATGACGGGAAGCTTCACAACATCGCTTCAGTCGCGTCGCAAAAGTGGATCTCCACCGTTCACTGCTGTCAGGACTTTACCAAATCATACCAAAGAAGTGTGTTTTTGACGGCGCGGTCCCAGCGATAAAGGTTCGGTCCTGCTTTGGAAGCAGCCGGTGAGTAAAACTGCTTCAAATGTCTATGCTGTTGCCTATCGTCGCGTGAGTAAACATCCGTAAACGACACGATCGCGTGCTAAATGCAGTACATACCACAGAGATGGACGTCCTGCTGTTGCTGTTTCTCCTGTTCAATTTATTTCAGCCTCCAAATGATTCTGGATCATCTATTAGCTGAGCTCGATAGCCATAAGTTTCTCCACACTTGAGGACGTCACCGCTCTTCATTCTTTAGCTCCGCCCACACGATACGCCTCCAGGCGCTCGGTTTTTTCCGGAAAGACTCGGTACAGCCCATATTTCTTTTATAAATATAATAAAACTAAAGACTTTTCGGAGATATGAAGGATGCAATACTACTCTATAGGTACTCAAGATTGACATGAGATTGACTGAAACCCCCAGTTTAAAGGGGGGGGGGGGGTGAGTGTTTCACCCCCCCCCCCCCCCCCTTTAAAGCAAAAAGAAGATCAAAAGCACTTATTAGAGGCACAACACTTATTTTAGCTCCAGGAAAATGTCTATTACCAACACAATCCAATCAGAATCGTTAGACTGGACCTAACTGTTTATTAAAGCAGCTCTAGGTAACTTTTCAACCTTCATAATATATTTTCAAGACTCTTGTGATGATACATCGACTTACAATAGGTTGTTTCAATAGGTTGAATGACATGTCTGCCAAAGCTTGATGGGGTCTTTATCGTTTTTAATCATACTTTTAAACTTCGGGTTTCGGGTAGTAACCCCAGAACAAAAAGAACTTCAAAATTCGACTGCTTTATGGCATATACGTCACTTCCACCAACACACACACTTCCTTAAATTCGGACGTACGAGCCCAACTTTGTTTGTCGGATAATATAGTCATGTCCGAACCAGCACAGACAAATAAGAAAGAAAAGGTTATGTTGGAGGGAAAGAAATAAGAGGAAACGAAAAAGTGATGTGCTTAAAGGCAGGACGAGGATCAACATTGGACCAGCGTTTGCTCGTCAGCGTGAGCTGAAGGAGGCGTGCCCGACCGATGCTGTCCTGCTTGTTATGGTGATTACCAACCACTCAAACATTGAACTGAAGTATCATATAGATTCTGTAAAACGGTAACCAATAGACTACTATAATGACGCTGGCTTGTAAACATGAGCATCGCGATTATTTGGCGTTTGAAAAAAATAAAACCCATGAAATTATATTCATATGACAAGCTGAAACATATGCCACTGACTGTAACGTTACCTGGGATGAAGACATTTCACACGCGACGCTAGAAGAACACCTGCATGTGAACTCCTGCAATGTTCAGGGTAACTGTTAGTGCTGCTCCAACCCGCAGGGCCGCTTTTATGAAGTTATTTGGCCCGCCCCGCACTACTGTATATTTTTTACAATCCGCCCCGCACCCGCGACCAATAAATAGACATACAGGGTCCGCGGGTTATGAGACGACCCCCACATCACTAGTTCAGGGCTATCAGGGTTGTCATGTCAACAAATGCACGCGCGATGGCGTCCCCTGTTGTAGGATGACAGAGTTTACGACAGTAGTTGAGGACATTATTTTTTCCCAACGGTAGGGGACCCAGAGAGCAAAAGTTACCCAGTGCTGCTTTAAAACACATATATATTGAAGACGGAGTTCAGACTGGCGCTCATGTTGTGTGTTTGCTCACGTGATAACAGTAACGTCATACACACATGATGACATCAAGGAGGTTACCATGGTGTGTAAAGCGAGTTACTCCTCCCACTTCTTCTAGTTTTACTGAGATGTCTTATCCCGTGCGAATTGGCCATTAATATTACAGACGTCCTTAGGTAAAAATTACTTTACCCCCATGTCCCCATGTTAATCTAATCCCGTGAGAATAGGGTTTAAGACAATGCTCTGATTAAGATTCTACCATGTAAACAGTGATTTCTAATGACCTTAATCCGATTAAAATCATAATCAAACTAAATGCAAATCGGATTAAGACGTGGAGTATGCCTATTTTAGTTGCATTATCAGACAGCATTACAGACATGTACATACCTTAATCTAACTATTAACGTCGTGTCGGAGATTTCGCCCCATTTTGTGACAGGACACAACGTTACGCACACAAGGCAAGTGCAGGGTTAAGGGGGTTCAAGCCCCTGCACTCTTAGAAGAAAAGGTTCTATATAGAACCTTAAAAGGCTCTAATCGGTGCTACGGAGTTGGAACCCCTAAAAGGTTCACTGCAAAAATGCTTTTCTTACTTAGTATTTTTGTCTTGTTTCTAGTCCAAACATCTAAACATTCTTAAAACAAGAAGTATTTACTAGACAAGCAAAAGTAATTGTTTTATTTGGGGGAAAAATAACTCAAAATTAAGAGAGTTTTTGCTAAGATAAGAAATGCATTTTTTTTCTTCGATAAGAAATGCATTTTTTTGCAGTGTTCTATATAGAACCATTTTTAAGTGCCAAAAGGGTTCTTTCTTGTCATTATAGAACCCTTTTAGCATAAAAGGGTCTTTGGAGTATACTCAACTTCTATATATAACCTTTTAAGGGTTCAAAATATGTATGTATATGCCCTTTCTGAAAATGAATCTGAAAAGTGTCCCTCTCAACAATCATAAATAATATTGTAACCAATAAAACAGAATTTGAATTATAATTCATATAACAACATGTACAAAACTATAATCTTATGGCGGAAAAGTCCCGTTTATCTTTTACTTATCTGTCATTCTGAAATGTCATTGCCATAACGTGTTGCTATGTGTGTGTTTGCTTGACTGTTCATTCTGAACACTGTGTCCTCTATATTTTTTTCTTTTTGTTGTAATTATTATGTTCATTGTAAAAGTAAAATAGCCTACAATGAGTTTGTATCTGTAATCGCCAACCAGATGCTCGACGGCAGGAAAAACAATCACATTTTTAAACCTTTTTCATCATTAATCAAAGCTATTATTGCAAATGTAGGCTGTCAAGGAGGAAAGAGGGGTAGTGTCTCTTCAAAAAAAACTGAAAGAGGCAATACATAATATTACAAAAATAAAATAACTTAAATGTATATAAAACATTATTAAAAATTACTTTTTAATGTTAAGTAACACTGTCCAACAGCGACACCCGCAGGTGAAGTTACAGTGGGTTTCCTGAGCCCATTAATTTTAACAGACCTGCCAAAGTCACGCTATGATTGGATGTTGGAGAACTAGCGTAATGACGTGCCATTAATCGATCTATGTTCTATAACATGTAAAACGGGAACATGAACAGAGTATTCTAAAAGCAACTCCACCTTAATCAGAATATTGTCTTATTCAGAATAAGGTCAATAATTAGATTACTGCTGTCCATGTAAACGCAGTCAATGTTTCCAGCAGTTTTTGAGAGGTTTCAATGGTACTTATCGGAAGAGAACGATGGTCATCTGACTTGCACAGATTTTGAATGTGCTGGGACATATTTTGCAGAGTGTCTGTCAATTATTGCGGTAACATTTCAGTCTGTACTTCCACATTCATATATATATAACCCTCCTAAAACATCAATAAGCACATCTAATTTTAACAGGAGTAATTTGATGCAGTGTTTTCGACATAAATCGCTAAGTAGCGCAACTCTCTAACATTAGTTGTTTGTGAAAGGTCCATCATAGTATACACATGCAAGTCTGTGCGAAGAATCTGTGCGAATCAGATGGCACTACTAGCCTGGATGCCAGCTGAATTCAGCCCCGCCCCCAAAACATTTGAGCTCGGGCAGTTCGGTCTGGACTTGATCCATAGAGGAGTAATTATGCCTGAACAGAAACTGTTCAGACCAATGAAATTGTCAGGGCGGGCTTTAGACGATGATGAACAGGTGATCAACAGTAACGTAATCATCCACATCATCAAAGGCGCTTGGCTTGGGTTAAATTTGTTCAAATCCTAAACGAAAAACTTGTTCGTCTATGTGTTCACCTTCACTATTTCTCTCAGAAATGAAGATCATGTTGGTAAGTACTCTGTGTATCCTTAAATATTTTTTTTTTTACATCACCGGCAAAGATTTTTTATTTCAGCATACGTGAGACAGGGTTGGCAAGTTTTTACAACAAAACCGCAGACTTGGCAACACAGTGCAGTTGCGTTCTGTTGACATTTGTCAACTAATGTTATGCGTCGCTAGCCTGACGTGGTCATACTCAATTCTAGTCAGAATATGAGTCTGAAACTGCTCCATTGGGCTGTGATTATGAGACGTGTTTCAACCGAACTAGGAAAGACATCAATTGGACAGACCTACAACCAATTAGAGCAACGAAGGGATGCATAACGTTACTTGTCAAATGTCAACAGAGCTCAACTGCACTGTGATGCAGTCCGCGTTTTTTCCGCAGGTTCTTTTCTATGTCTGTGGGTTGAAGCGACTATTATGTGATATATAGACCCTGGAGTGCGAATTTTAGCAGGCAACCTTGCCACAATAACACACATTTTACCCCCCAAACGCCATTTTTTTCACCGGAGAACCCCCCTAGTAGTTGCCGCGTTTTGTTGTAAAAACTTGGCAACCCTGTCTGCACGCGCGCTGAAATCAGGCTGGAATACACGATCTTTGCCAGAGTTGTAAAATAATTTAATGAGACACAGAGTACTTACCCAACATGATCATCATTTCTGAGAGAAATTGTGATGGTGAATGCAGATACAAACAAGCTCTCTGTTTAGGATTCAAACAAATATAATCCAAGCCCCTTTGATGACGTGATGATTACGTTACTGTTGATCATCTGTCCGTCATCGTCTAAAGCCCGCCCTGATGATTTCATTGGTCCGAACAGTTTCTGTTCGGGGATAATCACTCCTCTATGGAGCAAGGCCAGACCGAATTGCCCGACAAAATTTTTTTGTGGGCGGGGGCTAAGTTCGGCTGGCATCCAGGCTAATGCGCTTCGTTGCTCTAGAGGCTAAATGGAGGTAGATAATTCTGTGACATTTTGCTGTTTCATACAACAAAACAAAAATGTAAGATGGTCCAAATATTGTGGCTATTCTCACATAGCTGCTATATTGACTGGTACTATGACATGATTTGTCCTTTTAACTCCACTGAAACCAGGCCTGGATTTAGAAAATGGGGCCTCTATGGCTAAAATAAACCCAAAGGTCATAGTAGCTGATCTTGGTGCCACAATGTTTTCTACCATCGAAATAAAAAAAAAAAAATGCTATATCTTCAAAGCACAGAGATACAATGAGTTTGTCTGAATATTGAATTTTAATATTAAGTAGCACTATATAAGTATTCCAGGCTGCAAAACATTAACAGCCTGAGCATACATGCATTAGCTCAAGATATGAGGTCAAAGCAAGGTTTCCAGAAATTGCAACAACTTTTGAGCATGCAACTAACTTAAAGAGTTTGAAAACCAGTGAGTTCCCAAAATTGTAGCTATTTTAGGGGGGTTGAGCTATTTTACATTTATTTGATCTACATATGTGCATTTTAAGATAATTGAAGGCTAAAAAAAGTTTTTAAAACCATGTTAGTGGGCAGTAGATTATCTTTCATAGCTGCTCTCTTTTCATTTCATCACTCTCTCATTTCCGTCACTTTCTTTTTTTCCTCAGTCTCCATCTCTTGCCCCGTGTCTTCCCATTCTAAAGCTGAGCTCTGTCTGAGGCTATTCATTTTCGTCTGTATCAATGAAGAAAGTAAACATAGGGTCAACTGATATTAATAGTTAATTCACTGAAGGCTTCAAACTTTAGGTAAATACATTTAATAAATTAATTTGCAATATGTACACACACACACACACACACACTCATTCATTATCTTATGCCTAATCTGATGAAATTATTTTACAGCATTTATGCACCTTTGAAAAATACAAAAAAAAAAAAATTATATATAGGTCTGGACCACAGCGACCTCATAGCTGGCTACGGCCATGATTACAATCGTGTTGGCAGCCTAAAGTTTACCTCAACACTTCCGTTCACATGGTCGGCGATAGAGGTCTAGTTCAGCTGGTTTCACCACAGAGCCTTTAATGTACACATGATGCTGCGCTTGTATCAAATTAAACTGGAGAAAAGCAACTGCCTAGTAGGTCTATTTATAAGGTATAATTCCCCCAAACACAAATGAACAAATGTAGGCTACCACAAATGTAAACTCTGTCATCATGTATTCACCATCATGTCATTTTTTTTATTTAACTTCCAAACACAAATTAATATATTCTTTATGAAACCTGAGGGATTTATGTCCCTCCATTTTTAAAGTCCATTCCTCTCAAACTTAAAAGATGCAACGAATGTCATAAAGGCATGTATCGAGTGTCTAATCCAAATCTTCTTTAGTCAAGTCTTTTGAAGAGACACAATGGCTTGATGAATATATTTAACACAACACACATACTGTAGTAACGGACGTTCAAATTATTGTGTGATGCGCGAAAACAACATGAGAGGGAGTAAATGCAGAATTAAAATTCTTGAGTGGTCATTCTGACAAGCTTTCTTGCAAACATCGATTTGCAAGCGAAAACAACAGAGTCTGTTGCAACTGGGAAATAAACTGCAAAATATATTGACCATGTAAAACCAACCTTTGTGTAAAAAATAAATGTTGCAATTGCAAATGTCTAAATGACTTGTTGTGACACACACACACACACACACACACACACACACACACACACACACACACACACACAGATAACATACCACATGTTGCATGCAAATAGGAAAACATTAGTTTGACAGCCTATGTGCTGCAAAAGTTCACATCACAACCAAATATAGAAACACGCTACAAAAGTTCACATCACAAACAAATATAGAAACACGCTACAAAAGTTCACATCACAACCAAATATAGAAACACACTGCAAAAGTTCACATCACAACCAAATATAGAAACACACTGCAAAAGTTCACATCACAACCAAATACAGAAACACACTGCAAAAGTTCACATCACAACCAAATACAGAAACACACTGCAAAAGTTCACATCACAACCAAATACAGAAACACACTGCAAAAGTTCACATTACAACCAAATACAGAAACACACTGCAAAAGTTCACATCACAACCAAATATAGAAACACACTGCAAAAGTTCACATCACAACCAAATACAGAAACACACTGCAAAAGTTCACATCACAACCAAATACAGAAACACACTGCAAAAGTTCACATCACAACCAAATATAGAAACACACTGCAAAATTTCACATCACAACCAAATACAGAAACACACTGCAAAAGTTCACATCACAACCAAATATAGAAACACACTGCAAAAGTTCACATCACAACCAAATATAGAAACACACTGCAAAAGTTCACATCACAACCAAATACAGAAACACACTGCAAAAGTTCACATCACAACCAAATACAGAAACACACTGCAAAAGTTCACATCACAACCAAATATAGAAACACACTGCAAAAGTTCACATCACAACCAAATATAGAAACACACTGCAAAAGTTCACATCACAACCAAATATAGAAACACACTGCAAAAGTTCACATCACAACCAAATACAGAAACACACTGCAAAAGTTCACATCACAACCAAATACAGAAACACACTGCAAAAGTTCACATCACAACCAAATACAGAAACACACTGCAAAAGTTCACATCACAACCAAATACAGAAACACACTGCAAAAGTTCACATCACAACCAAATACAGAAACACACTGCAAAGGTTCACATCACAACCAAATACAGAAACACACTGCAAAAGTTCACATCACAACCAAATACAGAAACACACTGCAAAAGTTCACATCACAACCAAATACAGAAACACACTGCAAAAGTTCACATCACAACCAAATATAGAAACACACTGCAAAAGTTCACATCACAACCAAATATAGAAACACACTGCAAAAGTTCACATCACAACCAAATACAGAAACACACTGCAAAAGTTCACATCACAACCAAATACAGAAACACACTGCAAAAGTTCACATCACAACCAAATACAGAAACACACTGCAAAAGTTCACATCACAACCAAATATAGAAACACACTGCAAAATTTCACATCACAACCAAATATAGAAACACACTGCAAAAGTTCACATCACAACCAAATATAGAAACACACTGAAAAAGTTCACATCACAACCAAATATAGAAACACACTGCAAAAGTTCACATCACAACCAAATACAGAAACACACTGCAAAAGTTCACATCACAACCAAATACAGAAACACACTGCAAAAGTTCACATCACAACCAAATATAGAAACACACTGCAAAAGTTCACATCACAACCAAATACAGAAACACACTGCAAAAGTTCACATCACAACCAAATACAGAAACACACTGCAAAAGTTCACATCACAACCAAATATAGAAACACACTGCAAAAGTTCACATCACAACCAAATACAGAAACACACTGCAAAAGTTCACATCACAACCAAATACAGAAACACACTGCAAAAGTTCACATCACAACCAAATACAGAAACACACTGCAAAAGTTCACATCACAACCAAATACAGAAACACACTGCAAAAGTTCACATCACAACCAAATATAGAAACACACTGCAAAAGTTCACATCACAACCAAATACAGAAACACACTGCAAAAGTTCACATCACAACCAAATACAGAAACACACTGCAAAAGTTCACATCACAACCAAATACAGAAACACACTGCAAAATTTCACATCACAACCAAATATAGAAACACACTGCAAAAGTTCACATCACAACCAAATATAGAAACACACTGCAAAAGTTCACATCACAACCAAATACAGAAACACACTGCAAAAGTTCACATCACAACCAAATACAGAAACACACTGCAAAAGTTCACATCACAACCAAATATAGAAACACACTGCAAAAGTTCACATCACAACCAAATATAGAAACACACTGCAAAAGTTCACATCACAACCAAATACAGAAACACACTGCAAAAGTTCACATCACAACCAAATACAGAAACACACTGCAAAAGTTCACATCACAACCAAATACAGAAACACACTGCAAAAGTTCACATCACAACCAAATACAGAAACACACTGCAAAAGTTCACATCACAACCAAATACAGAAACACACTGCAAAAGTTCACATCACAAAAAAAAAAAATGTATATATAGGTCTGGACCACAGCGACCTCATAGCTGGCTACGGCCATGATTACAATCGTGTTGGCAGCCTAAAGTTTACCTCAACACTTCCGTTCACATGGTCGGCGATAGAGGTCTAGTTCAGCTGGTTTCACCACAGAGCCTTTAATGTACACATGATGCTGCGCTTGTATCAAATTAAACTGGAGAAAAGCAACTGCCTAGTAGGTCTATTTATAAGGTATAATTCCCCCAAACACAAATGAACAAATGTAGGCTACCACAAATGTAAACTCTGTCATCATGTATTCACCATCATGTCATTTTTTTTATTTAACTTCCAAACACAAATTAATATATTCTTTATGAAACCTGAGGGATTTATGTCCCTCCATTTTTAAAGTCCATTCCTCTCAAACTTAAAAGATGCAACGAATGTCATAAAGGCATGTATCGAGTGTCTAATCCAAATCTTCTTTAGTCAAGTCTTTTGAAGAGACACAATGGCTTGATGAATATATTTAACACAACGCACATACTGTAGTAACGGACGTTCAAATTATTGTGTGATGCGCGAAAACAACATGAGAGGGAGTAAATGCAGAATTAAAATTCTTGAGTGGTCATTCTGACAAGCTTTCTTGCAAACATCGATTTGCAAGCGAAAACAACAGAGTCTGTTGCAACTGGGAAATAAACTGCAAAATATATTGACCGTGTATTTATGAAACTTCTGAAAGGGGAATTCTGAAATCCACTGCCGCTTCAATATACCTGTATATATTTATATCATAAATAACTTCATATTTAGGATAAAAACTTTAATGAATATTTACCTTCCTATATTGTTATAAGGATTCTTTCCAGTTATGATTTTGCTTTGTTTCTTGTTTTCTAAAGTGTATATTTGGTCTCTGAGGAGTGACTGAGGGTCTGGCCTAGAGATGTGTGATGTGTCACTAAACACGTGCAACAAGGTCGTGTGTTTGGATTTTTGAGGCATCACACACCCCTAACATGTCTGGAGAGCAGTAACAGCGTTTGCTCACTTAGCCCGGCTTTCAGAGATTAAATATGTATTTGTCTTTCATTTAATTTATTATGTTTTATTCCTTTTATATTTCCTTTTACTGAAACACTAAAGACTCAAGATGAATATTGCCTGTACTATTGTGTGTCCCTCTCACTGAAAGAAAGCACATGTTATCAGTATGTTTTGGTTAGAACTGGTTAGAACTGGAGCTTAATCAGCTCCAACCTTGGAGAGACTGTCTATCTGTTTATGTGTGCAATATTCTATGTTACAGGTCAGTGTTGAGAATGGTGTACAATGGACACCCTAATAGATGGATGGACTTGTTGTTCTGGGCAAGCTGGCGCCTGCTCCAGATCTGGAAGGTCACTACGGGCCTTATTCCGGGGTGAAAGCGTCAACAAGTGACACGTCTATTGGAAACGTGGATCAGATTAACTGACTCGAGTGGAAATTTACCGTGACTGTGCATTGTCTCTGAGCCAATCAGAACCATCCACATTGAATTAATGACATGGATAAGACCTAGAAAACGGTATAACTGTTGGGACAATTGTATGTACAATAGGGCAAGGCAACGAGACTGAGAGAGAGAGCGGCCTACGAACTCATTGTGAGACTTGAAGCTGGCTTCTGCTTTTGAAACTGCAAACTATTCTAAGTACATTTTTCTTTTAATTAATTGCAATCCTGACTCTGTCTTCATTTCTTCACTACTGGTCCTGGGTCATAAGCTGTTAACCCCTACACTTCTTATTCATTTTTTAAAGGGGTAACTATTTTCCTGATAGTTACCTCTGAATGTATTACCAGAGGCGAACAGAGTAGCTTCATTACTTGAGTAAAAGTACAGATACCCCTAGCTAAATTTTACTTAAGTACAAGTAAAAGTATTACAGTCAGTCTATTTAAGTAAAAGTACTGAAGTACTATTTTTAAAAGTACATTTTCTAAATATTGCATACTTCTGCTAGCCTGACAAGCCAGACCCACATCAAGATGTTTGGTCTGGAAACTCACCATAGAGAGGGCTCAATCCGAGGGGCGGAATAAACGGTTGTCTTTCAAACTCCCTCTGCACGCGATAGGATAGAGCTACACCAACCGGAGCAACGACGGTGAAGGGGAGCTCGCTGACTGATTAAACATTCGCCGTATCCGGTCGGCTAAACTCTGAACACATCTTCCCTTTTTAAGAATGACTTCAGTGCCGCTCTTTGTTCTTTTCTCAGAGGAAAGCTTAACTCCAAGTCTTCCGGAGGCGCGGGCAGAGCTGATTCGAAAGACCGCCGCCGTTCGCCAGTTTCTGTGTTGACTAGAAGACTGTGTTACTAGAAGCACGCAAACGCAACTCGGCCGTCGTCATTATGGCCCCGCCCGCCGACTCTATAGCCTACACGATGTGATTGGGCCGTCCAGATTCTGAGGAATACAGCTCAGAAGGGTTTTGAGAGTTGCTAGACAACACTTGCGGGCTAAATTAAATTTGCTGCCGCTAGGGTGCGTCTAGATTTCTAGGCTATACTTCTGCCACAATGCTTACATTTATGTACAGAAACGTCCTACATGGAGTTATGAAAATGTTAATACCTTGGAGAATGTAAAAGGAATTGAAAGTACAATTTTCATCTTTTCACCATGTTTTGTTATTTAACCTTTCTCACTTGCCCACAAGGGAATAGCACAGTGGCAACGCTCTGCAAGAGTTTTACTAGATTTTTTGCACTCACATTTGAACCTGACTGTTTTAAACATACCACATACTCAAGAACATCACGGGTTGGCACATTCCTGGGATAGACCTGCTGCATCTTCATCCATTGTTTCATCCATGGTTTTGTCTCTTATCTAAATCTGACCATGGAGTTGACTTTGGCGAAATGCTGAAAGTGATTCCTGATAGGCTGTCCCAATCAGTGGCGCCTGCACAATCCAATCATGGTTATGAGGGAAACAGCAAATTGAGGGTTTCCGAGATTTTTCTTTTCTGCTTTTTGAGATTTTTTTTTAGAAGAAGTAACAGGAACTTGCGGTTATGGATAGAAAGTAGCGGAGTAAAGAGTACAATATTTGCCTCTCAAATGTACTTGAGTAAAGTCATGAGTACTTCTTAAAAATGATACTCGAGTAAAGTACAGATCCCTCAAAATTGTACTTAAGTACTGTACTCAAGTAAATGTACTCCGTTACTGTCCGACTCTGTGTATTATAAAACACTTTTGCTGATATTGAGGTTGTATACGGATAAAATTAGGGGACAGGTGGTATGAGTAAGTTTAAGGTAGGGCTGGGCGATATGGCCCAAAATAAATATCACGATATCATTTTCCATATCAGTCGATATCGATAAATATCACGATAAATGTCAAATCTTTATTTCTTTAAAGTTTAAAGGCATATTTTTGCTCCTGAGTGAAATATGTATAAAACAGACAGCTAACTGTGGTTTTAAACTATCCTTTATTGTCAAAACATGACAAACACTTCCCAAACAGGTGAACAATTTATTAAAACTAAGGTAGATTTATTCATTAAAATCTTAATTGTGGTCAGTATTTTTTTACTCTACACTGTATATCAATAATATCATTACTTATTGTGTAAGTAAAACACTAAAAACGCAAACGGGCAAAAAAAATTGGTCCACTGTGCATCTCTCTCTCTCACCGACACACACACACACACACACACACACACACACACACACACACACACACACGCGCGCGCGCGCACATCTCACCGACACACACACACACACATACACGCGCGCGCATCGGCGACACACACACACCTCACCGACAGTGGACTGGTAGCGAGAGGAGGGAGAGAGCAAAGTTCAGTATTTCGGATCTCCAGTAAGGGCTGTCTAGTCTATTTTATTCATTTTAAACATCGGATGGAATTATTTATCTTTTGATACAGGCGATGCTGAGTCATTAATACATCACCAAAGACAAACAATTATGATAGCGATCATGTACAAGTCCGATGTTTTAGTGATTATAGTTTGGTACAGTTAGCGTTAGCTTGTTGTAAGTCACCCACCGCAATTAACAAGGCGATAAGCCGGTGTGTGAATGTAGTTAATGTAGATTTACCTCTGTGTTGGGCTCAATGTTATATGGAAGAACTTAGAAGAAGCACGATCATTTAATAATTCAATTCCGTGTGGTGAACGTGAACCTATGATAAGCATGCAGTCCACGTAACGTTACGTTGCTGTTTTATGTCGGATGGGATCGCCAAAATATCTCCAAACCACTGAAGTTGAGCGAAATAACTTGTCAAAGATATCTTTGTCCTCCGAGCTGGTCGTGGGCTCTGAGTTTTCTTCACTATCTCTCATTTTTATCGCTCAACTTCACTCTGATCCTCCAAGCCTGTCAGTCACTGACTGTAAACAGCAGCACGTGCAGTACCCAGAAGCCCGGTCTGCAATACGCATGCGCAGCATTACGCATAGCGCGTAAGCATTATATCGAGAATTTATCGAACTGTTGCTATCGTTTTATCGAGGAAAATTATATCGTGATAATTATCGTTATCGTTTTATCGCCCAGCCCTAGTTTAAGGGTAGGGTGAGATGTAAGGGAAGTGTCAGCAGTGTAATTGTAAATGTTACTACAGAAATAAATTACAGATGTCATTACATGCAGGTAAATTTTTAATTAAGTAGGTACAATATAAAAACATGCATGTGCACAATAAGTGCATTGAATCAAATTATTAATTTAAATTTGAGTACATTGTAGTTAAAACCTAATATACACTTAATATAAAGTGGGTCCATTTTTACTTATTTTAACCTTCTTGTTCATTGGAGTTATTTCAGTGTATTTTCACACATAGGTTTTCACACAGTGTTTTTCCCAAAAAATGACTGGTAAATTTCCATTTAGATACAATGTATGAACACAGGACATTTGAGAATACTAGTAAAATACTAGGAAATCACCCAATTTCTCCAACAGGGTAAGCAGAGAGGTTTGATAATGATTCTGAAACAAAAGGACTGTACTGTTGGTATTGTGACAAATCGTTAGCCTCATAGAATAATTGCCCAGATCATATTTGGCCAAAAAAATACTTAGGCAATTATGATATGAGGCTAACGATTTGTCGTTTTCAGCTGTTTTCGGAAAGAATAAGTCTCTGAATCAGTCTTTTATAAATATGATCAAACTAAACTCTTTGAGATCTGAAGGATGCAGTACTACTCTATAGGTACTCAAGATTAACTTGAGATTGGCAGACACTGTGTTATGTACCCTTTCAACAAAAAAAAATGGACAACCTTACGTTTTAAAGCAAACATTTATTCCGTGGTTTACAGTGCTCGTCTCACAAATCCATTTAAATTTATTTGTACATGGATGATCAGCCCAATCTGCGACAGTTAGAACACAGTTCTCTGTTCTTTGACCATTGGGTTCATTCTTCATCCAGATCCTGAAAGAACAAATCGGCATAAGATTGTTAGTGCAGCTTTCTGTGTGATATGATAATGACTGTGAGAATTATTTATTAAATAATATTCATTAACTTCAGTGATTTCTCGGTCACAGAATTTGCAAGAGTCTATTTTACGACGGGCAAATGACTCATTCTGCAATTATTTGAACTGGCTGTAACTATTAACTCTGCAGCTAATATTATTATCCACACAATAGTTTAACACTATTTTAGCCAGGTTACTTAGATCAGCAATTTAAGACATTTGCAATCACATAACACAAGAACACTTATCTTTAATTACAAACGAAACTACTTTATCGATTACTCTAACAAGTAAAACTATCTAACACACACACATTCACACAAGTTGCAGAAAGGAGAAAAGTTAGGAAAGAATGAGTTTTAAGAGAGAGAGGTAAAATCCCAAGTTTCTGGTGAAATACACATTTATAACACATAGCCTCAATAAACCACAGATCATTAGCTTAACCCTCCTAAAGGGTCGTTTCTTAGGCGGGGTTATTCGATTTGGTATCAATGCAACAGCTCAGTTTAGAATCTGGAGGTTACTTGTGTTTGTGTCTCTGTGTTGTCTGAATGGGAATCCCCTTTTCGGTCCTGGCTGGCAATGTGTTTTCCCGGTTCATGATTCGCTAGTTTTGCCCGTCTTTTGATGGACATCTTGGGACGCCAATCACGTGGCGTATTGGCGGCTGAATGAAAATTCTGGTGGGTGTTTTGAAGTTGAAGCACGCTCGCTGGAGATCCATAAAGGGAAACTTTGCGGCGAAACTTAACTCGGAACACGAGACTCACGGAAAGAAAATAAACTTGAGTAAAGAAAGGAAAGTGAGAGGAGAGTTCTAGATAGCTTGAATTAATTTAACCCATTTTCTCAAATCTGGGTCTGCCACGATCGTATGATTATCTACCCTTGGAATTCTCCAGCTGCTTTCTGGACTCCAATTCAACTGCTCTCCCAAACTGCTTAAAATGAAGGATTCGAACGGTTATGAATCAATGAATTGATTCATGATTCGTGTGTCAAACCACCAACTGCTGAAATCACTTTACTTTGGCGATCCGAATAATGAGTTGATACACTGATTCATAACGGTTCGAATCTTTGTTTTGAAATAGGCCCATCACTATATACAATCACCTAAAGGATTATTAGGAACACCATACTAATCCTGTGTTTGACCCCCTTTCGCCTTCAGAACTGCCTTAATTCTACGCGGAATTGATTCAACAAGGTGCTGAAAGCATTCTTTAGAAATGTTGGCCCATATTGATAGGATAGCATCTTGCAGTTGATGGAGATTTGTGGGATGCACATCCAGGGACCGAAGCTCCCGTTCCACCACATCCCAAAGATGCTCTATTGGGTTGAGACCTGTTGACTGTGGGGGCCATTTTAGTACAGTGAACTCATTGTCATGTTCAAGAAACCAATTTGAAATTATTTGAGCTCTGTGACATGGTGCATTAATCTACTGGAAGTTGCCATCAGAGGATGGGTACATGGTGGTCATAAAGGGATGGACATGGTCAGAAACAATGCTCAGGTAGGCCGTGGCATTTAAACGATGCCCATTTGGCACTAAGGGGCCTAAAGTGTGCCAAGAAAACATCCCCCACACCATTACACCACCACCACCAGCCTGCACAGTGGTAACATGGCATGATGGATACATGTTCTCATTCTGTTTACACCAAATTCTGACTCTACCATCTGAATGTCTCAACAAAAATTGAGACTCATCTGACCAGGCAACATTTTTCCAGTCTTCAACTGTCCAATTTTGGTGAGCTTGTGCAAATTGTTGCCTCTTTTTCCTATTTGTTGTGTGTGTTTTGGCTTCACAAATGCTTCACAAATTATTTTAAAATATATCGAGATATTTTTTCAACTCGATATGGATTTGGACATATCTTATATATCGATATATTGTTTATATTTTATTCTGATTCTGCCACTTTGCTTGTTTGCCTTCCCTGTGCTGTGCTCGGCCCCGCTCTCGCGCCTCCCGCGCCTCCCGCGCCTCCCGCGCCTCCCGCGCCTCCCGCGCCTCCCGCCTCTTGCTTTTGTTCCCCCTCCCCCGCGTGTTGTCTCATTGAACACGGCTGCTTCCACAACCAGGTGAGGATTAGTTATCATCTTGACAAGCGCGCGCGTTGTTCAGGACTCAGTTTAGAGACCATGTTTTACTTCTAACACAACTGCTTGCTAAAATTCATAAAGAAATATTAATGTTCATCATAGTTCAAATCGCAAGTTTCACCCACAGTCAGGTGATTGACACTATTGGTGCGAGACGCGGTCGCAATCATGCCAGTTTATGATCTGTGTCTAATTGATCGCATGGTTTCCGGTTAAAATGTCAAAATGATCGCATATCATTTGAAAACATTTAAAAAGTATTGCAATATCATTACTATTATTATTTTGTCAGCTTTATCACGGGATTATGATGAATAGGTCTATTCATGTTTTAACCAAGAGGGAAAAAGGCGACATCCCGGGTATCCTGAGACACGTGGTGCTCTTCTGTAAGTTGTACTGTATCATATTATCAAGCCTACCTTCTGACATTCATATTTCGTTCTGTAACTGGAAAAGAAGTGAAATTCAGCTCATGTGTAGCCTACATGATCCGCATGATGAGTTTGAATTTTGTCAAACTCATGACAAACATCACTGTTTGAATTTTGATACAAATTTGACAGGAAATGGTGTTATGACAAAATCAGTTTATTTATATCTCAGTCATACCCCCATCTTTCTGCAAAATGCTTACTGTTTACTTTAAGTGTAAAAAAGGGAGTCTTTGATTCATCTTTTGAAAGCATGAAATAAATCAAAAGAAGGCAATATTTATTTTCTTTTACAGCTAAATTATTATTATTTGTTATCAGGGAGTTTTTTTTTTTTTAAATGTCGCAAAAGCACTTTGTTCCTACATGAACTGACTACCTCTTTGCACTTCAATAAAAAAAAAAAAAAGAATTTGTGGTATTTGGCATATTTGTTTTTGCTGTAGTTTTTAGGGGGTTATTTTTCCTGTAAAGATATCGAGATATATATTGTATATCGAGATATAGCAAAATATATCGAGATTTATTTTTTGCTCCATATCGCCCAGCCCTACTCGGTTGTAACAAGTGGTTATTTCAGTCAAAGTTGCTCTTCTATCAGCTTGAATCAGTCGGCCCATTCTCCTCTGACCTGTGGCATCAACATGGCATTTTTGCCCACTGGACTACCGCATACTGGATATTTTTCCCTTTTCACACCATTCTTTGTAAACCCTAGAAATGGTTGTGCATGAAAATCCCAGTAACTGAGCAGATTGTGAAATCAAAAATCATATATTGTGATTTCTGGAGTTTCTTTTTTTTAGATTATGTCTCTCACTGTGGACATGCACCTTTGATGACAATTTCAGACCCCTCCATGATTTCCAAGTGGATGAACTTGCAAAATAGGAGGGTGTTCAAATACTTATTTTCCTTACTGTATAAAAATATCTTCATTTGTGTTCCGAAGATGAACGAAGGTCTTATGGGTGTCGAACGACATGAGGGTAAGTAAGTAATGACAGAATTTTCATTTTTGGGTGAACTAACCCTTTAACTGAACTAGAACTGACTCAAGTCTTTGTTTGTGTTCTGAGATTAAAACTCAAATTTGCTGCCCATCCACTTCTGAACAAGATTCTGACCAATCAGGGTTCGTCATGGTTCAGGGTTGATTTATTACGACCAAAATACCTCTGTCCTTATCTTGATGTGCCCCAATCTCGAAAAGCCATAAAGTGATTGTTTGTTCGTTGGCCTAGATTGACTGAAGCCCATGCCGTTAATGGCCACAAACTCCGCAATGGATATTACTCACAGGGCATGATCAGGCATAGCACCGGACTTGCTGCTTGGCAGAGAAAGGAAGCAGCCAGAGATGCTCAGCTTGCAAGGCAGGACTGGAACAAATGGGAGACCCAACAAACACAAGACACGGCAGAGAGCAGAAACAAATGATTGGCAGTAACTACGACAAGCAAACAAACTGTACCAGCACAATGAATTACGAACTGGCAAAACATTAGGGAACGAGCACACATTATTAAGGGAGCAGAAAACATAAGGAACAACACTCAGACAAAGAACAGGTGAACACAAGGTTTGTTTGACATCAGCTGCGGCTGGATGTAACCGATCTACGAGAGTTGGCGCGTGCAGGCGGAGAGGAGCTGAAAATGGAGACGTGAAGTCAGACACCTTTTGCTTCCAGTAATAATAATAATAATAATAATTCATTACATTTATATAGCTCTTTTCTAGGCACTCAAAGCGCTTTACATATAGAAGGGGGAATCTCCTCAACCACCACCACATGTGCAGCACCACCTGGATGATACGACGGCAGCCATATTCCGCCAGAACGCTCACCACACACCAGCTGATTAGTGGAGAGTGATGAAGCCAATCAGGATATGGGGATTATTAGGAGGCCATGATGGACAGAGGCCAGTGGGCAAATTTGGCCAGGATGACGGGGTTACACCCCTACTCTTTATCAAAGGACATCCTGGGATTTATAACAACCACAGAGAGTCGGGACCTCGGTTTAACATCTCATCCGAAGGACGATGCTCTTTGACAGTACAGTGTCCCCATCACTATACTGGGGTGTTGGGACGCACACAGACCACAAGGTGAGCGCCCCCTGCTGGCCTCACCAACACCTCTACAAGCAGCAACCTAGTTTTCCCAGTTGGTCTCCCATCCAGGTTCTGACCAGGCTCAGCCCTGTTTATATTCAGTGGGCAAACAGTCTTGGGCTACGGGGTGATATGGTTGCTGGCCAAGTGATGCTCGCAATGTGCCGTAGAGACGCTCACAATGTGCTTGCATACTTTATCACAGCTTAAGTGAAATAAATTCAATATAATGCACATTTGTTTGTTAAAGAATAAAGTTCAACATAAGTGAACTATCAAAGTGGTGTCTATGTTTTTTATCAGTTTTATTTTAATAAACATGACACAATATAACATTGCAACTATATGAAGAGGTTTTACTGTTATAAAATACAGATTTTGACCATTAGTGGAACTTAATGGCTCTGAATAAATACGAAACACGCGCTTATTGTCATGCGGTGAAGCCAGCCAATCGTGGAACAGGTGTGTCATCTGTACATAGACTGTAAAAAAATATAGATGTAGTGTCTGTGATGTCACCCATAGGATTCGGAAGTGCCGTTCTGAAGCGTAAAGTAGAGACAATCTGGCCGTTGCTATCTTGGCAGTCATCGAGCATCATGCCCAGATGCTTCAGAGAACAGGCAAAGAGGCAAGATGTGGGCAGAGCTTAGGTGGTCAGAGTATTATTGCATGATGACTTAAAGGGGGGGTGAAATGCTGTTTCATGCATACTGAGCTTTTTACACTGTTAAAGACTTGGATTCCCATCCTAAACATAGACAAAGTTTCAAAAACTAATGTTGGACGTTTGATAGAGTATATCTGTGTCAAAAATACTCCTTCCGGTTTCTCACAAGTTTTGGAGAGTTTTTTTCGAGTATTGGTCCACTTGATGTTAATAGAACGGAAGGTCCTCTTGTATGGGCCGTACGGGCTCTTCTCCCGGTAGGGTGCGCGCACGCGTGACTAGAGGAAATGCACGCCCGTAAACACTCTCAGGTGCAGATCCACTCGTCCATGAACACTTATGTCGCGCGCCGCGCTCCACTTTATTCCTATGGGTGACGTCGAGCGACTTCAACGCTTCAGCACAGCATTCCGGGAAGGCAGCGCTGCATTTGAACCGATTTGAATGCAGAAATGACGGGAAGCTTCACAACATCGCTTCAGTCGCACCTCAAAGTGGATTTCCACGCCACTGCTGTCACAGGACTTCACCAAATATACCAAAGAAGTGTGTTTTTGACGGAGCGGTCCCAGCGATAAAGGTTCGGTCCTATTTTGGAAGCAGCCGGTGAGTAAAACTGCTTCAAATATCTCTGCTATTGGCAACTGTCGCATGAGTGAACATCAGTAAATGACACGATCGCGTGCTTCGTCATTCAAATGCACTAACGGTTACTCCATTGCTGTTCTCTGTATAACGTTACACTAGTCTGACGTGCAAAACCGTTTTGCTTGCCACTGCTAAGGTTTAGTCGCATACAATAGTCCATAAACCGAATCATGTCCTCACTGCGAGTATAGACACACAAATGTTGATAGGCCACTAAATACAGTACATACACCAGAGACAGACGTCCTGATGTTGCCGTTTCTCCTGTTCAGTTTATTTCAGCCTCAGATTTGATTCTGGATCATATATCTATTAGCTGAGATAGCCATGGATTTCTCCACGCTTGAGGACGTCACCGCTTTGTTCGCGATCGTCATTCTTTAGCTCCGCCCACTCGATATGTTTTTTTCCGGAAAGACTCGGTACAGCCTATATTTCTTTTATGAATATAATAAAACTAAAGACTTTTCGGAGATATGAAGGATGCAATACTACTCTATAGGTACTTAAGATTGACATGAAACTGAGTGTTTCACCCCCCCCCCCCCTTTAAAGACATTAAATAAATAACTATCCACCTGTTACTCAAAATACTATGACAAGAGCTTCAAATGCCACCACAGCAGTTTTCTGGACAGACAGCACTACTGTGCTCAGCTACATTTGCAATGAGAGTGCATGCTTCAAAACTTTTGTAGCAAACAGGATCTCTCTGATACGAGTCACCACTACTCCACTACAGTGGAGGTTTGTCAAGACATCGCAAAACCCTGCAGAGCAAGCTACCAGAGGTCTCAAAGCAAAGGACTTTATACAAGCGAAAACATGGCTTAAGGGACTTTTTGTTAAAACCAGAAGAAAAATTGGCCACAAAGCCCAGATCAAATGAGCCAAGGTGCACAACAAGACCCTGAAATCAAAATTGAAATTAAGGTCAACATGCTCAACATTGCAACATGAGCAAGTTAACTGATTACCACTCAAGTTGGTTTTGTCTCATAAAGCAAGTGGCTTGGATGATAAGACTCAAAGAAACTGTGTAACAGTGTAAAAAGCTCAGTATGCATGAAACAGCATTTCACCCCCCCTTTAAGTTTGGATAGTGCATTTTCATGACTATTCTCAAAAAGGGGGGTGACAGTTATAAGGGGTTAATTTTACCACAAATGTTTGAATGGTATGGTGGTTTCCGCAAAAATGAAGCAGCACCATGAGCAGCAAAACTGTTTTCAACACTGATAATAATCATAAATGTTTGTTGAGCATCAAATCCTAATATGAGAATGATTAGTGACACTGAAGACTGGAGAAATGATGATAAAATCAGCTTTGATCACAGAAATAAATGACACTTTACTAGGCTATATATTCACGTAGCGAACAGATGATGTACATCAGAATAATATTTCACTGTATTACGTTTTTTTACATTTTGAATTAAATAAATGCAGCATATATCCCTGCCCGCTGGACACTGTCACCTTTTTTACTCTGAGGAGTTTGGGCGGCAGTGGCTCAGTGGTTCATGTAGATTGTCAAACCAGAAGGTTGGTGGTTCAATCCCCGGTTCCACCTGACCAAGTGTCGAAGTGTCCATGAGTAAGACACTTAACCCCAGCTGCTCCCTACGAGCTGGATGGTGCCTTACATGGCTGACATCGCCATCGGTGTATGAATGGGTGAATGTGAGGCAACAATGTAAAGCGCTTTAGATAAAAGCGCTATATAAATGCAGTCCATTTACAGGTCTGATAGGGTTGTAAAGGGACCTGTAAAACTGTATCTGGACAGTTTTTTCTCTTAAATAAGCCACATATTTAGCATATTGTTTCAAATCATTCTAGGGCACCTTTAACAAAGAGGACCAATATGTAAGAAAATGTTAAATACAGGTCCAATATCTTTCTGATTTGTTCTGGAGCAGATGGACTCTAGAGTACCTTCCCACTCTTCAGGAATGCAGCAAATAGACAAACTTTGAAAGGAATTTTGAACATGGTGATGTGGTACTAGTTGTGGACCATTCTTTTCCCCGTAATTCATGGATAATAGGAAGAGTAATTCAAACATTGCCATATTCCAGTGGAAATGTACGTTGTTTAAAGTTAAAGACCAAAATAAATATACTGGAGAGACCTGTAAAAAGGTTGTGCTTAATTCGAAAGGCAATGTAAGAATGCAGATTTAAAAAAAGAATTATCAAGAGGAAAGATAACCAAAGGAAAGGTGAAAGAACTAAGTCACTATTTCTCTATTTCTCTTACTATAAATGTTCAAGTGAAATGGCTCTAGTATTTGAATATGAGTAGGATATTTGTTTAATCTCCTGTCCAACCAATTTGAGGCCGGATGTGTAATAGCCATATATTATTTGTTTTTTATGTAGATGTGGGTTAAATAATTGTGTGCATTAAGCAATTGTTAAATAACTATGAGTAAGTATGGGCAAAATTTGCCATATAAACCAAAACCACAATTTGTACCAGGCTGTAAACACGTTTTTTTTCTGCTGTAAAGTTGGGCAGTTTAACATGGAGCTCAATGAGATTCTGCTCCCTTCTTGAGCCTGTCCCTTAGCAGACTGTCGAGGAATTGTAGTTTAAGTAACTGCCGTATTGGCTTCAACAGAAACTGGGGGAGGTTGCTGCTTGTGCAAAATGCACCAGCCGGAAGCTCTTGAATCGCTCTCGCGGCGCTTTGAGGCCGTACATCAGTCACGTGGCATCTGCGCTCTCTCAAGTCAGACAAAATTTAGAACCCGAATGGACTGCTTCAAGTCAGCTGCTGATCATTCTGTGCAGTGCTGTATGAAGCAGAACAAGCCTTCAGACAAACAAGGAGCATATAACATGAGGAAAGGGTGAGCACACTCAGAAAAAATTATGACTTAACAAGAGGGCGTGGTAATTGGAAATGAGGAGGCAGGAACAAAGGAGCACATGGTCAACAAAGAGAGTGCCATGTGTTCAAGCACAACAAAAAGACAGACACATTAAACAAAGACAAGACTGACAGAACTGTCAGAGGAGAACCCTGACATTCTCACCCAGATGTCAGTGTGCTGCCATCAACCCATTTCCATGTGCCTTCCACATCACTGTCAGTCAGACCAATCCAGACTTTAGCATTTTTAGATAATGTCGTAGAAAAATCCTGAGGAGAAGAACTATATTGTAATCTGATAATGACAAACTTCAATTGACTTAACACAAATTTTTCACCTCTATCCAAAGAAAGTACTCACACACATTTTTGTGTACAAACTGTACAAACAATATATTATATCCTCTAAACCTAATCTAAACTGCATTTTTACATTTATAAATAAATAAATAAATAGGCTAAATAATATGGTGGTGACAAAATGTCCCTCATTTAGACCGCACACAGACTGGGTCTCATTCATGCGTATGCACAAATTTGCCCATGAAATCTGTGTGAATGTTTTCATGAACATAATGATTCATCCATAACTTTCGTTCAAAACATTTTTTAACTAAATTATGAAAAAAATTGTAGGAACAACTGACACCACTTGTATGCAAAAATCAGGATGTTTTATTGAACTGACTTTCCTCGGGCACACAGTCGCTCATTTAGAATACTCAGATGTAATCAACATTGGAGTGAAGATATGAACAAATTAATGTGTGTATGCATGTGTTGTGAAATAGGCGGAACATTTTCGTGAGAAGTTCAAATGTGCATATAAATATGAATGAACTGAACAATTATTAGTGAATGAGACACTTCTTTCACTCACTTGTTCCTCTTTGTTGTTTATGATGATCAGATCTGCTCCTCTTTCTCTACAGTATCTTCTGCTCTCAGTCCAGTTCTTCTTCTTAGAGGAAATGAAGTAAAGATGGAATTTATAGTGAATCCATCCATCTGTAAACACAGCCAGTTCAACTATCAAGAATTTATCTTCATTCATATATATATATACACACACACATAATCAGAACATGTGTCAAAGGTCATAGATGTTTATCAAAGAACTAGTTATTTAGTTCAATGATTCATGATTCGGAACGCCAATGTCCACGTGATTTCAGCAGTTTGGCATTTTGACATGCAATCCAAATCATGAATTAATAAGCTAATTCATGACCGTTTGAATCTTTATTTGAGGTTTGAAAACAAACGAGGAAGAGAAGACAATGCTGAATAAAGTCGTAGTTTTTGTTATTTTTGGACCAAAATGTATTTTCGATGCTTCAAGAGATTCTAATTAACTAACTGATGTCACAAATTGACTATTTTGATGATGTTTTTATTTCCTTTTTGGACATGGACAGTATAGTGTGCATACACTTAAATACACTAAGACTAAATATAAAATATCTTAAACTGTGTTCCGAAGATGAACGGAGGTCTTACGGGTGTGGAACAACATTCGGGTGAGTCACTAATGACATACATTTCCTTTTTGGGTGAACTAACCATTTAATCTTAAGGGTGTTTGATTCGGTTTCTTAAAAATACATTTTCCCTGAAGCAAACCCAGCGTCTTTATAGCAGCATCCATGTTAGCACATCACGTTTGATGTGGTGGTAATTTCACAATGGGCATATATATATATATATATATATATATATATAAAATGTGCATAGCTGCCATTCCAAATTACCTCTAATAAGGCAATTCCACTGGTTTAACTGGTCTCTCTCTTCTGTGAGGTTGGTAATCTTCGTTAGTAGTTGATCTCTCTCTTCTGTGTAGTTTGTGCTCATTGTCTGGATGTGGACACACAGCACTATGACTGCAATCAGCAGAAGAACACACAGCAGCCCCAAACACACTGCAGCTGCTCTGGAGCTTCTGTTCCTCACACTATAACTTCCTGAACACCACAGACATGAAAATAAATGACTGAAAATGTGCAGATGGTGTTTTGATCACAGAAATTAACATGATTACCTGCACGCTGCAGTGGTTTGTGTGTGTTTGTCTCTGTCCTGAAGTCATGATCTCTCATATTGTCACAGATATCCAGCATCATCTCCACTCTCCCTCTGTCAATGTCCTGAAGCTCAGTCCTGCTCACACACTCATAAATGACCGCAGATATCTCTAGTCTTGTATAGTCAGACATTGTAACACTGAATGTTGTGTCAGTTCGGCTGCTCTGCACGTCTCTGCCTTCTGCTTCTGCTTTTAACACACTTACATCTAAACACAACGGAACTGGTGTGAGATAAACATCACATGACGTTATGATGTACAAGTTTTAGAATAAGAACAAGTGATGACAGAAAATATGTGTTTAAATCATAGTTTGGATGATTTATACCACAGACTCGTAAATATCACCCAAGATGCTCAGGAATCTGCTCAGGGCTTCATGTTCATCGCAGCTGAGTTAAAGGAACGTCAGATGTTCTGGACAGTTATGAGTTAATAGAGATGGTTTTGGAAATCAGTGAGAGATGAAAACCTATTTAGATGATTGTAATGTCTCTGATGAAGACCTGACAGACAAGATGAATGTGGCATCCAGTTAAGTGTGGTACAACAAAAGAACGTGATAAAGAGGTTAAAGTGAATATTACGAATATAGTAACATGTACCTGCATGCCAATAAACAGTGGTGGAGGAAGTACTGAATCTCAGTACTTAAGTAAAAGTACAAATAACCAGAGCCATATTTACTTAAGTAAAAGTAGAAGTATACAACGACAATCCTACTAAAGTAAAAGTAAAAAAGTACTTGATTTTAAATGTACTTTTAGTATTTAGGGTAAAAGGACTTGTATAACAGTTTATTCTCTTAATGTCTATATTCTAATAATTAAAAAGAAGAAAACAGTATGGGCTGTGGCGTTTAAATTAAGTTCGTTTTGGGTCAATGTAGGCTAATTGTGCATATCATCTGTGGCCCAGTTTACATTCTGACTCACAATATCAGGGAGATCTGCAGAGTCAAATATCAATATTCAGAAGTAACATTTTCATCAGCTTTGATGTATTTAAATCTTCATATTCATGAGGATTAATCTGAAATATAGGATATGCTTCAGTTTTCCTTTTATATTCTTGAATCTTAAAAAATTTAAATCTTAAATTTGATCAAAAAAATTAAATTAGAATAATGCTATATGGTTGTTAAATTAAATAATTTACACTGACAAATTACAACTGCATTAAATAATGTTATGAGATTGTTTTAACTATATATTTTTAATACAATAAGAAACGTTGGAAAGAATGTTTAAACAGGAAACTAAACTACCAGTAGGTGGTGGCAGGTCTTAATGAGTGAGTCATTGAGTCGGTTCGTTCAAACGGCTGATTCGTTCATGAATGAGGCAGTCGTTTACGAACAGGTCATTGCATCTTTGATTCAACCGATTCATTCAAATGCTGAACCATTCATTAACACACTATTGCTGTGAGATGCGTTGTGGTTCTGATCTTGGAAATATTTTCGCTGCTGTAATAGAACAAAAGCAGTTTATATTGCATCTAAAATGTAAGTGACTAATTTTAATTAATTGTTTATGGAACTGTCATGAAATCAGTGTCACATTTTCAGTCGTGATGGTATTCAGGAAAACAGCACTCTTGGTCGTGTCATGTGATGATTTTCACTGTATTATACGTTATAAAATATAAAAACCTTCACATTTTAAATATTTACTGCAGTATGTTACTGAGTTTCTCTGTACGAGTGGTGTTGGTATGTTTCCATTTCTCCTCGAGAGGCTGCACGATTGTCAACAGCGTGACGTCAGATCATACATTAGCATATTATTATCCATTAATTATCCAAACAAACCTTAATCTCGAGCCCTGAAACTGATCCGAAAATGTAACGAAACGTTGTAGAAATGTAGTGGAGTAGAAAGTAAACTATTTGCTGCAAAATGTAACGAAGTAAAAGTAAAAAGTATGCACTATTGATTCTACTTAAGTAAAGTACAGATACGTGAAAAATGTACTTAAGTAAAGTAACGAAGTATTTGTACTTCGTTACATTCCACCACTGCCAATAAAGCAATATGAATTAAATGAAGGGCAGACTGAAGAACTTCAGGTGTGACAAACTACACAGCTCTGGCTAAAGTAAGTGTTGAATGTTAAAAGAGGCGAAGTGGAGGAGATTCTGAAGCAGCTACAGGAGGAAGTGGCTGAATTACGAACGATGTATAAAGTGTTATCTTTCACTTCCTGGTGACTACAGACGTGGAGTTCAGAATGATCTCATCAGTAACACAGATACAGACAAACATCTGTAAACTATCCCAACGCTTACTCTTACACCTCTTTGCCCCTAGTTGTTATATAGAGAAAAAATGCTCAAATTCACAGAAGAGTCTTCCATGACAGAAAGCATCTGCTGAGGATTAAATGTTAAAGGATTAGTTCACAGAATTAAAATTTCCTGATAAGTTTACTCACCCCCATGTCATCCAAACTGTTCACGTCTTACTTCAGTCAAAAAGAAATTAAGTTTGAGGAAAACATTCTAGGATTTTTCTCCAGGTAGTGGACTTCCACAACAACCAACGGGTTGAAGGTCCAAATTGCAGTCTCAGTGCAGCTTCAAAGAGCTCTACATGATCCCAGAGAAGGAATAAGAGTCTTATATAGAGAAACGATCGGTCATTTTCTTAAAAAAACTAAGAAAACAACTATACTTTATAACCACAAAGGCTTGCCTTGCACTGTTACGTGTGACGTAGGTAAAGTACCGACCCAGTGCCAGAAAACATCTCATTTTCTCCTTCAACATCGTGGTTTTACTTTTTTTTTGGTAAGGGTATCTGATTTAGTCTTTGCACATTCGCTTTGTTAACACTGGGTCGGTCTACCAAATGGAAAAAAATCCATTAATAATAATACAAATAATACAAGTATTTATAAAAAAAAAAACATTTATTTATTTATTTGTTATAGTGTCAGTGTAAATGTGATAGCACTTAACGTCTTTATATGTAATGCATTATCAAAGCCTTTAATGCATTAATTATTCAGTGTAATACACCCTATAATGCATGATATCATCTCATGAATAATTGTAACCACAGTAAAAAATACATTATAATACTTTTGTTACGCTAACATAAGTACAGACAAACAATGTTAGACGTAACAAAGAATCTGCAATTATTATAATTCATTTTAACTTTGTTTCCAATTATTTATGTAAAGATGTAATGCATAATAATGTACAATACATTATGAATACCATTATAATGTGTTATACATAAAGGTTTTAAGTAAAGTGTAACCTTACATTTTACTGAGGAAGATAACTTATGTGTCTTTTTTACTTAGATATCTTAAAGACAGAAAGACCTTTATGTCTGTTTGTAATTTACAGCATAAACATGTGATTTAATAACTTGTTTTAATGGTTTTCTCACAGATCCATTGATAATTATATTTACATGGATAATCAGCCCATCCTGGTGAATAAGTTCGAGCACAGTTCTCTCTTCCACCTCCATTTGGCTCTCCATATAACCAGAAGCTGAAACTACAGATCAGAATTAGATGTTCAGTGCTTCTTTCTGTTTGATTTGACCTGTGAGAATCATTATTAGAAAAATCTGTTCAATTCAGTGATTTCTCACTCAGAGTTCAGTGTGCTGCCATCAACCCATTTCCATCTGTCCTCCTCATCGCTATCATTCAGACCAATCCAGACGATAGCAGCCTTAGACATTTTCGTAACAAAATCCTGAGGAGAAGAACAAATTCATGTGTCTACGCACTTGTTGTGAAATAGGCAAAAAGTTTTCTTGAGAAGTTCAAATGTGCATATAAATAATAATAGAGTGCCAATTATTAGTGAATGAGACACTTCTTTCACTCACTTGTTCCTCTCTGTTGTTTATGATGATCAGATCTGCTCCTCTTTCTCTACAGTATCTTCTGCTCTCAGTCCAGTTCTTCTTCTCAGAGGAAATGAAGTAAAGATGGAATTTATAGTACATCCATTCATCTGTAAACACAACCAGTTCAACTATCAAGACTTTATCTTCATTCCTAATGAATTATGAAACTTGTTTTTAGTGAATATATAGGCTATATGTTTAGCTGCAGTTCCAAATTACCCATTTCACTAAGGCTCTTCCACAGTTCATTTGTCTCGTGATTTAACTGATCTCTTTGCTTAGTCAGGTTGTTAATCTGGTTTAATAATCCACGGCTTTCGTTTTTCAAGTTTATGTTCTTTATTAGTAGTTGATCTCTCTCTTCTGTGTAGTTTGGGCTCTTTGTCTGGATGTGGACACACAGCACTATGACTGCAGTCAGCAGAAGAACACACAGCAGCCCCAAACACACTGCAGCTGCTCTGGAGCTTCTGTTCCTCACACTATCACTTCCTTAACACCACAGACATGAAAATAAATGACTGAAAATGTGCAGATAGTGTTTTGATCACAGAAATTAACATGATTACCTGTACGCTGCAGTGGTTTGTGTGTGTTTGTCTCTGTCCTGAAGTCATGATCTCTCATATTGTCACAGATATCCAGCATCATCTCCACTCTCCCTCTGTCAATGTCCTGAAGCTCAGTCCTGCTCACACACTCATAAATGACCGCAGATATCTCTAGTCTTGTATAGTCAGACATTATAACACTGAATGTTGTGTCAGTTCGGCTGCTCTGCGCGTCTCTGCCGTCTGCTCCTGCTTTTGACACACTTATATCTAAACACAACGGAACTGGTGTGAGATAAACATCACATGACGTTATGATGTACAAGTTTAGAATAAGAAAAAGTGATGACAGAATGTGTTTAAATTATAGTTTGGATGATTTATACCACAGACTCAAATATCACCCAAGATGCTCAGGAATCTGCTCAGGGCTTCATGTTCATCGCAGCTGAGTTAAAGGAACGTCAGATGTTCTGGACAGTTATGAGTTAATAGAGATGGTTTTGGAAATCAGTGAGAGATGAAAAGCTATTTAGATGATTGTAATGTCTCTGATGAAGACCTGACAGACAAGATGAATGTGGCATCCAGTTAAGTGTGGTACAACAAAAGAATGTGATAAAGAGGTTAAAGTGAATATTACGAATATAGTAACATGTACCTGCATGCCAATAAAGCAATATGAATTGAAATAAGGGCAGAATGAAGAACTTCAGATGTGACAAACTACACAGCTCTGGCTAAAGTAAGTGTTGAATGTTAAAAGAGGCGAAGTGGATGAGATTCTGAAGCAGCTACAGGAGGAAGTGGCTGAATTACGAACGATGTATAAAGTGTTATCTTTCACTTCCTGGTGACTAAAGACATGGAGGTCAGAATGATCTCATCAGTAACACAGATACAGACAAACATCTGTAAACTATCCCAACGCTTACTCTTACACCTCTTTGCCCCTAGTTGTTATATAGAGAAAAAATGCTCAAATTTAAAATGTTAAAGGATTAGTTCACAGAATTAAAATGTCCTGATAAGTTTACTCACCCCCATGTCATCCAAACTGTTCACGTCTTTCTTCAGTCAAAAAGAAATTAAGTTTGAGGAAAACATTCTAGGATTTTTCTCCAGGTAGTGGACTTCCACAGCAACCAACGGGTTGAAGGTCCAAATTGCAGTCTCAATGCAGCTTCAAAGAGCTCTACATGATCCCAGACAAGGAATAAGAGTCTTATATAGAGAAACAATCAGTCATTTTCTTAAAACAACTATACTTTATAACCACAAAGGCTTGCCTTGCACTGTTACGTGTGACGTAGGTAAAGTACTGACCCAGTGCCAGAAAACATCTAATTTTCTCCTTCAACATCGTGGTTTTACTTTTTTTGTTTTTTGTTAAGGGCATTTGATTTAGTCTTTGCACATTCGCTTTGTTAACACTGGGTCGGTCTACCAAATGGGAAAAAAAAATCCTGGAATGTTTTTGTTTTGGGGCGTGGGGGTGGGGGGTGGTTGTATTGTAAATTATCAGGAAATTATAATTCTGTGATTATAATTATAAAAGTGAACTAATCCTTTAAATGATCACAGAATTCTACTTCCACTGTATTAGTCACATTGATGGACAACATCAGATACACACACTCAAACAGGACAAAATAATACAAGTATTTATTAAAAAACACATATTTATTTATTTGTTATAGTGTCAGTGTAAATGTGATAGCACTTAACGTCTTTATATGTAATGCATTATCAAAGCCTTTAATGCATTAATTATTCAGTGTAATACACCCTATAATGCATGATATCATCTCATGAATAATTGTAACCACAGTAAAAAATACATTATAATACTTTTGTTACGCTAACATAAGTACAGACAAACAATGTTAGACGTAACAAAGAATCTGCAATTATTATAATTCATTTTAACTTTGTTTCCAATTATTTATGTAAAGATGTAATGCATAATAATGTACAATACATTATGAATACCATTATAATGTGTTATACATAAAGGTTTTAAGTAAAGTGTTACGATACATTTTACTGAGGAAGATGACTTATGTGTCTATTTTACTTAGATTGTCTTAAAAACAAAAAGACCTTTATGTCTGTTTGTAATTTACAGCATAAACAAGTGTGATTTAATAACTTGTTTTAATGGTTTTCTCACAGATCCATTGATAATTATTTTTACATGTATAATCAGCCCATCCTGGTGAATAAGTTCGAGCACAGTTCTCTCTTCCACCTCCATTTGGCTCTCCATTCCCCCAGAAGCTGAAACTACAGATCAGAATTAGATGTTCAGTGCTTCTTTCTGTTTGATTTGACCTGTGAGAATCATTATTAGAAAAATCTGTTCAATTCAGTGATTTCTCACCCAGAGGTCAGTGTGCTGCCATCAACCCATTTCCATCTGTCCTCCTCATCGCTATCATTCAGACCAATCCAGAAGCTAGCACTCTTAGACATTTTCATAACAAAATCCTGAGGAGAAGAACAAATTCATGTGTCTACGCACTTGTTGTGAAATAGGCAAAAAGTTTTCTTGAGAAGTTCAAATGTGCATATAAATAATAATAGAGTGCCAATTATTAGTGAATGAGACACTTCTTTCACTCACTTGTTCCTCTCTGTTGTTTATGATGATCAGATCTGCTCCTCTTTCTCTACAGTATCTTCTGCTCTCAGTCCAGTTCTTCTTCTCAGAGGAAATTAAGTAAAGATGGAATTTATAGAGAATCCATTCATCTGTAAACACAACCAGTTCAACTATCAAGACTTTATCTTCATTCCTAATGAATTATGCAACTTGTTTTTAGTGAATATATAGGCTATATGTTTAGCTGCAGTTCCAAATTACCCATTTCACTAAGGCTCTTCCACAGTTCATTTGTCTCGTGATTTAACTGATCTCTTTGCTTAGTCAGGTTGTTAATCTGGTTTAATAATCCACGGCTTTCGTTTTTCAAGTTTATGTTCTTTATTAGAAGCTGATCTCTCTCTTCTGTGAGGTTGGAAATGTTAGTTAGTAGCTGATCTCTCTCTTCTGTGTAGTTTGTGCTCATTGTCTGGATGTGGACACACAGCACTATGACTGCAGTCAGCAGAAGAACACACAGCAGCCCCAAACACACTGCAGCTGCTCTGGAGCTTCTGTTCCTCACACCATCACTGCCTGAAAACCACAGACATGAAAATAAATGACTGAAAATTCACTCACCTAAAGGATTATTAGGAACACCACACTAATACTGATACACTAAAACCCTTTTCACTTTCAGAACTGCTTTAATTCTACATGGCATTAATTTAACAAGGTGCTGTAAGCATTCTTTAGAAATGTTGGCCCATATTGATAGGATAGCATCTTGCAGTTGATGGAGATTTGTGGGATGCACATCCAGGGACCGAAGCTCCCGTTCCACCACATCCCAAAGATGCTCTATTGGGTTGAGATCTGGTGACTGTGGGGGCCATTTTAGTACAGTGATCTCATTGTCATGTTCAAGAATCCAATTTGAAATGATTCGAGCTTTGTGACATGGTGCATTATCCTGCTGGAAGAAGCCATCAGAGGACGAGTACATGGTGGTCATAAAGGGTTGGACATGGTCAGAAACAATGCTCAGGTAGGCCGTAGCATTTAAACGATGCCCAATTGGCATTAAGGGTACTAAAATGTGCCAAGAAAACATCCCCCACACCATTACACCACCACCAGCAGCCTGCACAGTGGTAATAAGGCATGATGGATCTCATTCTCATTCTATTTATGCTAAATCCAGACTCTACCATCTGAATGTCTCAACAGAAATCAAGACTCATCAGACCAGGCAACATTTTTCCAGTCTTCAAATGTCCAATTTTGGTGAGCTTGTGCAAATTGTAGCCTCTTTTTCCTATTTTTAGTGGAGATGAGTGGTACCCGGTGGGGTCTTCTGCTGCTATTTTATTAGTCCTTTATTCCCTGAACATAGCAAATACTGAACCGTACTGAAACCATGAACCTAAAAGCCTGATACAAAACGAACCGTGAGCAATCTGTAGCATTAAACCTCAGTGTAACGTTTGTGAGGGGGTGCCACAAAGTTTTGAACATTTTTAAAGTGTGCCATGACAGAAAAAGGTTTGGAAACACTGGATTAGATAATTGCATTAATGAGAAATTGAACAAGTGTTCCTATATTCTTTAGGTGAGTTTATGTAGACTATACTGATTTTATTAAAGAAATGAATATGACTAGGCTACCTGTCTGCTGAAGCGGCTGGTCTGTGTCTGTCTCTGTCCTGAAGTCATGGTCTCTCACAGCATCTGAACTCTCATAGATGTCCACCATCATCTCAACTGTCTCTCTGTTCATTCCTTTAGACTCAGTCGTGATCACGTCATCATAAATACTCTCAGACATTTCTGCTATGATAATAAACTTCTGTGATAATGAATGTTCTTTCTGTCATTCAGCCCTTCCTGTCTTTGAGGTTTCTGCCTTTATCATCACACAAACTGTGAACAAAACAGAACGTTCATTAAAATAAACGTGTGAAGCTCAAGATCACATTTCCTACTTAACATCAAAATTATTAAGTGTGATTAAATATATGTGCATCAACAGATCAGCATTAGATGTTCAGTGCTGCTTTCTGTGTGAAATGATAATTATCTGTTTAATTCAGTGATTTCTGACCAGAGGTCATATTCACTTCCTGAACGCCACTGCAAGGTAAATAACCTCAGATATATCTCTAGTCTTTTAGACATAAACATCTCACTAATGCTAAATGTTCTTTGTATAGCTCTGTTTATTTTAGCTGCTCTGCTCAACTTTGCAGACACCAACACCAGAACTAAACACCAAAACGAAACTTTTACGAGATAGATGTGCGAAGTCCAAGATCATATGACATAAGTCTTTTGTACAAGTAAAGATTTGGGGCCGTATTCATAAAGAATCTTAAGGCTAAAAGTAGCTCCAAAATTGTCAATTTTGGAAAAACTCTTCAAAATAAAGGGTGTATCAGTCCTAATTTTAGTACTCCTATATTTCACATTTTCACTGAGCATTTCTTTCACAAAACTAGCTCCTAAATCTGTGAAAAGTTTGCTGTAGTTAAAGGGTTACTTCAGCAATTAGCATATGGCTCAGTAGAAACCCTGGAGTATATTCAAATGATCGTGCCCCCCCTCTCATATTTCCCTGAGACGAGAGATTTATGCATTTTATTTCTGGAAAAATTACTCCGCAAATATCGTCGATTTGCGTCATCGGTAAAAAAAATTGGCCAGACGCTAAAGACTACAGCCAGCAGAGGGAGCTATTTCCGCATGTTTTCATCTCGCAGCTCAGCTCGACTCAGGCATTCATGGAAACGGTGCGGCCGGTGGAGCAAAGTGAGTATTTTATCTTCTCAAATTAATTCCTTTGAAAGTTAATCTTCCAAAGGCATGAACTGAAAATGCGCCAGACTGAACACGCGCTGGGAACGACTGCCGCGAACGTGAACGCGTTTACATCAGCTCTCATCACGATGCGTGTAATCTGATGATTGCTGCGTTTGTGCTGACACTTCCTCAGCAGCTAAATCACAATATATTGAACAGACACTTTCAGGTTTTAATTGTAGTGTCTGTTTTCTAACTGAACTGATTTTATGAAGATTAACGCGGTGGTGGGAAAGTAAAAGTGATCCAGTAGTGGTGGCTTTGGGAGTGGCCTCACAGGGCAGCGAAGCATTCTGGGAATTGTAGTCTTTCATCCCCATGAGACAAAAATACATTTTCTGTCTTTTCTCAGTCTAGAAAGCACCAAATTCAAAAATAATTTCACATTTCTACTACAATAATGACCCAGTTTAAATACAGATTCATCTTCACTGAAGTACCCCTTTAAGAGGGACACACACACACCGACAGTCGGCCGTTAACCTTTTTTGAGCAGTGGCCAATTTATGGTGCGTCCCAATTTGCATACTATCAGTCCTAAATAGTATTCAAAATTAGAATTAGTAAACGTCCCGAATCATAGTATGTTGAAATGAGTATTAAGATACCCAGTTGATTTACTATTTCCGGTTAGAATTCAAAGTGCAGATCAATGCACACACTGACTGTTATATTGCTCACAACCCATTGCGAGCTAGACTAGGATTAAATTAGAACTACAAATGCGAATAAAAAGTGTTGCAAAAACTACAAACATGACGGATGTGCGAGTCCGATGGTTAAGTAGACAGGCTTAGATAAAAGGGTTTGAGTGAATAAGTAGTATCTAACATGACAAAAAGATATGTATTCATTGTTATCCACATTATATTTCATCTGCAAAAGTATTGCGAAGTTTTGTAATGATACATTTGGTCATTAAGATTTATCATCATTCAATGAGGGGAGTCTTCTGTGACAAAGAGGCATTTTAAACGGTGGCAGCCCTTCCTGGCAGTCCCCTAAACGTAACTAAGGGACAGAGCTGTCCAGTAAATATGAATGTCCCAAAGCTTGCCCATGTTTCTGCTACACACTTAAAAGTATATACTTTGTCTTCTCAGAAAATAGTACATACTTTTAGGATGTAGTAAAAGTAGGCGAATTGGAATGTTTTTTCTGTGTGTTCCGCATCGTTTGCTCTACTCGGACACGTCTGGGTTTTATATTTTTGGCTGATTAAACCATAGACTGTAAAAAAATATGACGTCACCCGTAAGATTCTGAAGAGCAGCTTTTAAGTGTCAAGTCGGCCGTTGCCAGCGTGAGCGAAAATGACAGAAAATGGGCAAAGAGGCGGGACGTGGGCAGAGCGAAGGTGACGTGATGACTAACAGACAGTGGATAAACAGATATCCACCTGTCACTCAAAGTGACCACACCCTTAATTTTGTAAAGGCATTTTAACATGGGGCTCAATATGATTCTGCTCCCTTCTGGAGCATGTCCCTTCCGGTCAACCGATGAATTGTAGTTTAAGTCACTTCTTATTAGCTTCAAAAGAAAGTGGGGGAGTTTCCGCTTGGATTTAACATGTAGAATCATAGACCATAAAAAAATATGGACGATGCAACATCATTCACTTCTGCTGAGGAAACGTGAAGCCTCCGGAGGTCTGAATATCTTGCACAGATTTGGGACTGAGTCTGCACAGTAGAGAGCAGTGGGCGCGATATTAAAAGCCTGCCTTCACTCTCGCAGATGCAGAACAATTGATGATGTTGGTGTGATGTTGAACAGTTATGGAAATGTAGAAATTAAAGCTAAATCTCCAATCTCCTCAAGAAAAAAGTCTGTTGGTGCCTCAGTGACAACTTCCCTCAGAGAAGCTGTCAATCATGATGCAACTCCCCCGTTTTATAACAACTAACTAACTTAACTTATTTAAAAACGAATGTTTAAAAATTAAACAACTGTGATTAAAAACTGCCTAAAATGAGAGAGAGAGAGAGAGAGAGAGAGAGAGAGAGAGAGAGAGAGAGAGAGAGAGAGAGAGAGAGAGAGACAGAGAGAGAGAGAGACAGAGAGAGAGAGAGAGAGAGAGTCATCCCATTACACTGTGCAAGTATTTTCATGTTATATGCTTACCTTGGTCTGTTTAAATACTTGATTCTGATTGGCTGGAAGGTGTGCAGTAAAACTGTTAAATGCACAGGTAGTTCCAGTCAGTTCGATTCGAAATTAATCCGCCACTAAAAACACTGGTAAACATAGTAACACAGTTACGCTTGAAAACAGAGTAGTGACAGTGGCAGTATCAACCATAGATATGTACATATGGTATTAACAGCTGAGTGATGACGTGACACACAGAAGCCAATGGCGTCATGCGCATAGATGTGTAGGCTATATCTATCTATCTATCTATCTATCTATCTATCTATCTATCTATCTATCTATCTATCTATCTATCTATCTATCTATCTATATATATATATATATATAGAGAGAGAGAGAGAGAGAGAGAGAGAGAGAGCGAGAGCATGTGCCACGGATGTGCCAATAATATGCGCATAGATAGTCACACGCACACATATACATATACATAGGCGCATATATATATATATGCCTATGTATATGTATATGTGTGCGTGTGTGTGTGACTATCTATGCGCATATTATTGGCACATCCGTGGCACATGCGGTCTTCATTGGCATATGCAGTAGGCTAATTATCGCAGCACACTGACACACACCGGTTGGCGGAACATGTCGCCGTGTGTCGTGAATATTATTTCAAACATGTTACAAATAATATGTTTGAAAAAATATTACTGACTTTAATTAATTTTTGACTGAATGTTTTGTAATAGCCTAGCCTACGTCGTCACCCATGTAGGAAAAATACAAAATAAATCTATCATGGTCACTACGAATAACAGTCGCGTCCGTTACTGTAAAGCTTTTTGCTTGACATGGGCTACTGCGACACCGACAGGTTTAAACTCAATTTAAACTCAACAAGCAAAGCGAAACATAATTTCACCTCCAAGCCAACCTGAAATAATCTAGCATCCTGAACTGCGGTTAAAGACGCCCGGTTTATTTCACACTCAACATCAGTTAGGCTATTACATCTTTAACTTGTTTTTAAATTGGTAAATAAGGTATAAGCGGGATAATCCACGGCTAGCCATGCACTAAAGGATTTTAATGCACCTTAGAGGCAAGCACCCTCTGCTTCGCGTCGGGTCGGGTTCTTCGCCTCTGTCGTGCATTAAAATCCTTATGGCTAGCCGTGGATTATCCCTTACATAATATGAGATAACATGATTGTTCATGATTGATGTTCAAAAAGGCAAGGAAGCGTTGCTCTGTTTATGGTTTGTAAACCTGCAGTCATAGTTTCGCTTTACTTTTTGAAATGACGAATATCTGCTTTAACAGACCGTTATCTCGTTCACACAGGCGCAGAACGCGCGTGCTGACAGTCGCCTGTAGTTGTTTCGGTGTGTTTGAGGAGCACGGTTTTTCCCTGAAAAAACTGACAACAATCAGCTTTCATCAACGCTTTTGCGTCGTGTGTCACTATAAGACCAAATCACAAACAATTCTAATGGCTGTTGCGGACTATTCTTCATCTTTTCTCTTCCACTTCGCTTTTTCTCTATAGAGGGCTACCCGCTAGGCTATATCATAATAAAAAGAAAACGTGGAATAAAGTAATATTTATTCAATCAATATAAACATAATAATAATAATGTCTAATTACCTGTGGCAGTTGTTTCACAAGCTCACACAGTTATTTGGATAGAGTAAAAGAGTCCAATAAGACTATTTGCCACGTTGTCTGAAGAGAATGAACACTTGGCTGGGCCAAGAGCCAAATTTGGACAATGTGGTAAAGAGGTTAAAGTAAAGAAGTGCAAACAGAAGAAAATGTGACAAACCACACAGTACTACTGCAAGTAAAAGAGGCGGAGTGGATGAGAACTACATGAGGAAGTGTCTAAATGGCGAAAGATATATAAAGTGTTATAGTCTACTATCTTTATGAGTCGCTTCCTGGTGACAGACATGGAGTTCAGAATGATCTCTCATCAGTAACACAGATGCAGACAGATCTGTACACTTTTCCAACGCTTACTCTTTTACACTTTCATGTGGCAGTTTGTGTGTAGAGTCAAATAGCTACGATTCACCCCAAATTCACCAAAAAAAAAAAGTTGTTGAGGATTAAATATTAAATGAGCACTGTATTTTACTTCCTCTTTATTAGTCACACTGATTGACAACATCAGATACAGACACTAAAACACAGGACAAAATAATAAACAAATACAAATAAGAGTATTTTAAAACAGATTTATTTTTTTGTTATAGTGTCACTATTTGGTAACACTTTACTTAAAATATGTATATGCATTATACAAATATTTTAAATGCATTCATTATTCCTTGTAATACACCTTATAATGCATGGTATGATCTCATGAATAATTGTAACCACAGTAAAAATATATTATGATCACAAACGGAAACGGCAATCTCATTGGCTTGTACTCATCTATTACCTTCACTGTTTTGATTTCAGCAAATTAGTTTGAGCAAACGCAGACAAGGTGATTAATATTTATGAAAACAGCAGCTCATCAATCCTTAGTACATTGTATATTGTTATTAGATTTAGAATTAATACTAATTAATTAAGTATTATTTTCATATATTATCTCTTACTATTATAATATTTTAGATAAGCACAGAATGACCAACACTATGTTAAGGGGTTAGTTCACCCAAAAATGAAATTGACGTCATTAACTCCTCACCCTAATGTCGTTCATCTTCAGAACACAGTTTAACATATTTTATATTGAGTCCGACAGCATAACCAAGTGTATGCACACTATACTGTCCATGTCCAGAAAGGGAATAAAAACATCATCAATGTGTGACACATATGAATGTGTGTGTGTACTGTGTATAAATACACACACATTAATGTATATATTTAAGAAATATTTGCATGCATATACTGTATATATATTTATATAATTTGTTATATATAAATATATTTCTTAAACGTGCATATGTATATACACAATAATTAAACACAGTTAACACACATATATTATTTAAACACAAACTTTTATTTTGGATGTGGTTAATCGCGATTAATCGATTTGACAACACTATATAAATAAAAAAATGACTAGCCAATGCCGATTATATTGCCAAGGTGTGTGTAGAGGGCTGCATTTAGAATGTATAACGCATTTAAACAATAAAACAAACCATTTTAGATCTAACAAATAATCTGCAATTATTATAATGCATTTTAACTTTGGTTACTGTTATTATGAAAAGATGTAAAATGCATTATAATGTATAGTACATTATGAATATCTTTATATTGCATCATACATAAAGGCTTTAAGTAAAGTGTTACCATAAATTTTACAGAGGAAGAGAACTTATGTGTCTCAACACAATCGTTACAGAAAACATTTTAAATCTAAAAATATAAGCTAAATAATATGGTGGCAAAAAAAAGTCCCCCATTGACCAGGACCGCACACAGACTGGGTCTCATCAATGCGCATACGTACACATTTGTTCATGAAATCTGTGTGTGAATGTTTTCACATGACATCATGATTCATCAATAACTTTGAAACAACAAAGCTATACATTAATGAGATAGATGTGTGAAATTATGTATGGATGAGTCATTTAGCCTGATGCTATTTAGCCTTAGGTGTCAAAACTTCAGGAAATCATAAGATGTCTGTCCTGCGGTAGCTGTGACAGGCTGTTCACACTAGTTTCCTTCTCTGGGGTCTGTAGTCTCATCCACTTCCCTTTTTACTCTTTACCAGTTCATCAAAAAGTCAGCAGGGCCTACGCTGTGCACTGAGGAAAGTGCACTATAGTATCATAAATGAAAATATATGCTAATATTGAATTGTTTATAAGTACAGTCAACCCGATGTTGAAAAGTCCTCAAACAGCAATTAATAAAATATGCAAGTACTAACCTTAATTAAAAGTTCTGCAGTTGAACAATGACTATACTTAGTAATTACCCTTGTGTGCCATGACTAAGATGAAATATTTTGTTTTGAAATAGGAAAAATGAGTTTGTATGGCCTCTGATAATAGGTATCATTTAAGATGCAGTCCACACCCCTAACAAGGAGTTTGGAGCCTTGAGGAATTTTAATGTTTTGAATCTCCTAAGAAGTGACCTATTTACACTGCGTTAGAGAATTTAATTTCTGTTTTGCACACACACACACACACACACACACACACACACACACACACACACACACACACACACACACACACACACACACACACACACACACACACACACACACACACACACACACACACACACACACAAACTGAAATGTGAATTACTATGCAGTACTTAAAACAAACAGAATAAATCTATGACACTAAGAAAGAACTTCTCTTTTGGTCAGCATTGCGTCTGAGGTAGGTGTCAGATATATACTGGTAGACTGCTGGGAATTCAACAACCAATATGAATTTTGTCTTATTATCTCTATTGCAGTTATGCCCATGTGACGTTGTAGTGTTGCATTTACAAAACTTTTCCTAAATTATTTAAGCCTTATAAGGTAACATTTTAGCCTGGATGCCAGCCGAACTTAGCCCTGCCCACAACATGTTTAGGTCGGGCAGTTCGGTCTGGTCTTGCTCCATAGAGGAGTACTTATCTCCAAACAGAAACTGTTCGGACCAATGAAATCATCAGGACGGGCTTCAGACGATGACTGACAGATGATAAACAGTAACGTAATCATCACGTCATCAAAGGGGCTTTATATTTGTTCAAATCTTAAACGGAGAGCTTGTTTGTATATGCATTCACCTTCACAATTTCTCTCAAAAATGATGATCATGTTGGGTAAGTACTCTGTGTCTCATTAAATTCTTTTTTTTTTTTTTTACAACACTGGCAAAGATCGTGTATTTCAGCGCACGTGCAGACAGGGTTGCCAAGTTTTTACAACAAAACCCGCCCACTACTAGCCCTAAACAATAGCCTCTCGGGTGGTTCTCCGGGAAAAATATGGTGTTTGGGGGGTAAAATGTGTTATTTTGGCACGGTTGCCTGCTAAATATCGCACTTATGGGTCTATATATCACATAATAGTCGCTTCAACCTGCGGACATAGAAAACAACCCGCAGAAAAAAAACGCGGACTTGGCAACACAGTGCAGTTGAGCTCTGTTGACGTCGCTTCGTTGCTCTGATTGGTTGTAGGTCTATCCAATTGAGGTCTTTCCTGGTTCGGTTGAAACACGCCCCATAATCACAGCCCAATGGAGCAGTTTCAGACTCATATTCTGACTAGAATTGAGTATGACCACGTCAGACTAGTAACATTTACCATTGTACAGCAACATATGAGAGCAAAAAGTTTCCTAATGCAGATTTCTGGTTCAAGTTGGTCATGTGGATTTACCATTTTGACCAAAAGAAACTGCTTTGTTGGAAAGTGTGAGCTGTGCTTCATATATCTCTACTCAATTGACAAAAACTTTGACTATTTTGCCTGTAGAATTTTTGACTAACTGCCTTTTATTGTGCTTAAACAGTCAAATGCTCACAAATTATGTACAAAATTCCATTTTAGACGGTTTAATAAAACGTTTTTAAAAAGTCCAGCACGAAAGAAAGTTATCAACGGCAGTGAGAAGAACAAGCCTCCGTAGGACAGTCCCATTTAAAGGGTTACTTCAGCGATTAGCATATGGCTTTGTATCAATAGAAACCCTGGAGAATATTCAAATGATTGTGCTTTCCCCCCTCATTTCCCCCTGAGACAAGAGATTTATGCATTTTATTACTGAAAAAATTCCTCCTATGATGCAAATTGACGATATTTGCATCATAGGAGGAATGTTTGCCCAAAGGCTAAAGACTACAGCCAAGCAGAGGGAGCCATTTCCGCATGTTTTGAATCCATGCATGGGGGATGGGAGATTACACTCAGCTCGCAGGGAGAGCTCAGCTGGCAGCTACAGGCACTCATTTAAACGGAGCTATGGTGAGCAATGTAAGTCTTTTAACTTCTCAAATTAATTTCTATAAAAAAGTTAAGCTTGCAAAGGCATGAACTGAAACGACTGAACTCGCGTTGTGAATGTAACGTTATGCCGCGAGTGTAGTTGCGATTACCTCAGCTCTCATCGAGAGCTCATTTATCTGACTCATGCAGTCAGTGCTCAGTGCTGTGATACTCGCGCGGCGACTCACTAATTATTGAACACACACGTTTAGTTTTTAATTGTAGTGTCTTCTCCAACTCAGTCACAGTAATCAAGTTGATGGCTTTGGGAATGGCCTCACAGGGCAGCAAAGTATTCTGGGAATTGTAGTCTTTTATTCCCATGAGACAAAAATACATTTTCTGTCTTTTCTCAGTCTAGAAGGCACCAAATTAAAAAACAATTTCACATTTCTACTACATTGATGACCCAGTTTAAATACAGATTCATCTTCCCAGCGCTGAAGTACCCCTTTAACAACGCTCGGTCTCCGTGTGGCCTTCAATGATGCGGTTTTGCATTCTGACAACTTCAAAGGATGCAGAGTCTGAATCAGAGTAGAGCTTTAGTGACAGCAGCCTAATATATACAGCTGCCTCTGATGTCCTTAATATTAATTAAATAACAAAAGAAAAAGAGACAATTCACTTTAATTCGAATAACTATCCATTTAATTCAAACTGTGTAGACTATGCTGCACTTAATACTTACATTTGATGGGGAAGAAAACAAGGCGTCTGGGCATCTGCATAGTAGAGGCATCTGCTGTTGGTTTAGAGATAGCTGGTGGAATAGGTAGGTGAGACTGGCCTGTGACAATGAAATTTGGGCCTGGTGGTGGCAGAATCTATGAGGTGTGGCCCAGATTTTGCTGAAGATCTGCTGCCACGGCCTAATATTCAAAGAGGGTCCGGTCTTTCTCAGGGACCAGTGGGTCTTGTTCGATCTATTGGTGGTCAAAAAATTCTCAGGAGAAGATATAAAAAAGGATACTTTTAAATAGTATAATATGTTGGCATCTCACCGTCTATGGGGGAAAGCTGAACAAACTATTTTGGTGTAGTGACCGAAAGCAGTGCAAACTGCTCCTTAAGTCAGCGGATTGAGGCGGAGATTCCCCAAGTATACGAAATGTTCTTCATCGGATAGGAAGAGCTTGATTTCTGATGTGTTGGACGCTTAGGGTGGGGCAGTGCAGAAAACTGTTGAGGAACATAGGAGAGTCAGCTCTCGTGCTGATTGGATAGATCATTTGATCAACTAATTTATCTTTCTAAGTCTTCTGAAGTAAGTTGATGGGTTTGTGTGACAAACAGAGTAAAATTGAAGACTTCAGATGCAAAGCCTCTAAATCTGCCTAACGTTTTTCTTCAAAATAAGCATTTCTGTCAGGCTTCCATGTATAGGTTTCTACCTAAGTACCGGTATTTCTAAATGAGACTGGGATTTAGTGGATCGTATACTATATGCAGAGAGCAGTATCTCAGTATCTCACTGTCTTTATATCATTTTTGACCAAAGTAACTTTTGGAGGCTTTTGCATCTGAACTCTTCAGTTGTAGTTATTCACTGAAAATCTTTCCGACAGATATGGTCACTATTTACTTTCTGTAGAAAAATGTTTATTATTGCTTGTAATTATTTCTTATTTCTGACCGCATACTTGTCTTTGATTAGCTTGAGAGCCTTTTAAATAAGTTTTTTGGTTGAATAATTGAATTGTGACATTTCAACGCTATCCAATTCGCTATACCAATTCGTATGTATTTTACGAGGTGGCTAATTCGTACGACCTCACTCGTACAAATTTGTACATTTAGTCTAAACCCCAGTGACGGGTAGGTTTAGGGCCAGGGTTTGAGGTAGGTCATTCGTATGATTTCATGCGAATTTGGCAACTCGTCAAATACATACGATTTAGCAAAAAACGTACAAATTCGTACTAACGATGTTGTACGAATTAGCTACCTCGTAAAATATGTACGAATTGCCGTGAGATTGGGTTGGAAATTTTTGATCTACACTGTGAAAAAAAATCAGGTATCCAATTGAAAATGTTCTAGTGACTGGTCACATCTAATTTTTTTTAGTTGGCCTAATTTAATTTTTGTGTTTTAAATTGTATCAATTCACAGAAATTCAGTTTGGCTAACAGTCACTTGGTGATCAGTCACTAGAAAATGTTCAATTGGAGGGGCCTGACATTTTTTACAGTGTGAAATGCTGGCATCATATGAACCTCATTTCCAGGTAAAATTACTATATTTTGGCATATTTCATTATTGTGAAATAAAATATATTGCACTATAAGATTTTGGTCATATAGCCCAGCCTTGTGTAAGAGATGAGTCGGGCATTTGGGCAACTCTCAGAGACTGCCATGAGAGAGAAATAGGCGGGGAGTCCTGGCATTCTGTTTTAACCTTTGTGTCCTCTATCTTTTCCTCGCTGCACTTCTCTCTTTGTAAGAGCGTGTTTGCCACTCATTATTTCCTCTCTCTTTCAACTTTAAGTCTTCTCCAGGTGTTGGTCTGCCTTTTAGCAGGTCGAATCCTGTGAACAGCCACCTGTGGGTCACAAACTGGCTCTCTCTGGTCCATCCCCACCATCTGCCCGACACTCCAACATACACACCTGCACACACATGCCGAGACGACACCTGATGAATACAGTATGTGACTGAGTGGCTGTAAAAGTTTGAAATGTTGTAGCTCAACTGGTGCAAACTCCAAAGTTGTTTGTTCGCTGATAATTTCAGTACATTAAGTTGGGGCTTTTTCCTATTGATTGCCACTTTTTTGTGGATTTAAATGGCAAGGGTGGAAGAAGCACCCTACATTGTGAAGGATCGTTGCTGTGAAATTATTGTAGTCACAACATTACTGATTAACAGGCTGATTGCTTGATACTGATTATAGCACTTCTGATTAAACACAGAATACAAAAGCACAATTAATCTGATTACAGTCTCAGAGGACTGTGGCAGACATCAAACATTGTCACTGTCTAAACAGTACTTTTAATGCAGATGCAAGCAGAAATGATCAGACTAGTCTGGTTCTTGTATCGTGGCCTTAGATAGACAATATCCCATCATGGTCTTCAGCCCTGATTGACTGTAAATAATTTGTGGTGCTAGATTATAGAGTGGAGCGAATTATAGGCTTTCACTGAAGGAGAGACCGGAGTCAAATAATGACCAGAATGCTTAGGATGGGCACTTTTGACTTTGGCCAGTAAGAAATCATCCTGATCATCCTAGTAACACCCTAGCAACCACAAACTATAGCATCATGATGGTCTTTTAAAATCTACAAATGTACTGTTTTGGTATTATCAATTATGAATGATGTTTAATTCCAAGTTTACAAACCTGGGACCTCATTTAGGACAAAATTACAGAATGACATTTCTTAAGTGCATATCTTAAAGGTGTCATGAAATGGCTTTTTAAATGTTTTTATACTGTGGTCTGAGGTCAACTAATGACGTTTGCATGGTTTGTACATTCAAAAACATCATAAATAATAAGTAATAGGCTATTTTCTACACTGGTTTTGAGGCTCTCTCCTGAACGCTGGGTTTTGATGGGCGTGCCGCACTGGAGACTTGGAAGTAAACGCCCACGGCTAGGATTGGAGAAGATTTGCATATTTAATGAGCTTCTGCTCCTGTCAGTTCTCATGAGGGATTGTTTTGAAAGTGGCAACCGGAAATAATTCTCTGACATGGTCACCATTCACTTTCTATAGAAAAGGGCGGCTTGAACATTCTGCTAAACATCTCCTTTCGTGTTTCACAGAAGAAAAAAAGTAACGTGTGTTTCAAAAGTAAATTATTTCAGGATTCTCTTTCCTGGGTGAACTATTGCTTTCACTTCAAACTAGTTTAACAGAGCAGGTAAGGTACCACGAATGAAAAATAGAAAAAAAGGAATGTGTCAGACACTACATTCTCTTCAGGGCCCCTGAAGGGAGGATGTAAAAGAGGAAGAAAAACAGCTTCTTCTTAAGATGTGCTGTTTAATGGATTTTGGGGAGCGGAATCAAAGAGGCGACAGTGAATTTTCTTTCTTTAGGAAGAGAGAGAGAGAGTGTGTGTGTGTGCGTGGGCGTGTGTGTGTGTGTGTGTGTGTGTGTTTGTGTGTGCGCGCGTGCATGCGTGTGGGAACAGCTGAATATGCACCTCTTTTACTTAGTTCAGGACAATCATCTGTATTATGCTGCTATGGTTCCAAGGACATTTCCATTGAAAAATACAACTGAAATTCTCAGATTTGATTTAAAGCTTCAGTGAGAGGCTTGAGCTCAGTTTTGTGCATCATACACAGACTAAAGCCAGATTTTACAGTCGTATTCATCTCACTGTGTTCCCCTCTGCATTACAGGATTTGGTCTTTAGCATTACTATTGATTTTTTTTTGGCTCTTTCAAGAAACTACAAAGCAAGAAACTTAGCTGAACTCGCATAAGTGGGTTTGCCTCAGTCCAAGTTTGCAGTTCTTATAATTTTTTTTCCCCGTGGTGTGTTTCAGCTGGTTTCTCAACTGGCAGATATGATGGTTTGTTAAACAAGCTTCTTTATCTGTTGTTTCTTTGACAACAGAGACTCATTCTCGAGACTTTTACAAAAGGAGCCTGTAGGCGCTTGGGTGTTTTGTTTTCTAGGAGGCTGGTTGAGTCTTTGTGCTTCAGCACACTGTCAAAATGATTCTATAGGATCAAGTAAATAATGCTGCACAATAACTAGGTTTTAGTATTGTGTTCCAGTTAAATGTGGTAAAGTTTGTGTGTTTTAAGGTATTTCTTGAGTGTTCTTGCGATGTGGTTTTGAATTTAGATATTTCATTTTTATTATTTGTCCTTTGAATTTAAAATTGTTTTTGTTTCCACTCCAATATTGTTTGTATTTAGTTTATGGCTGCCAACTATCGTTTTTGGTGTTACACTTTTATAATATACCTTTTTTTTTTTTTGATTTACTAAAAAGAACTGATTTATTTAATTTTTCATCATAAATGGCATGGCTGTCAGCTGGAATGCCCATCATAGCCACCAGAGGGCACTCCTGTCTCCTTGATCATGAAATGCATTTCCCATGATTGATTACTTGGAATCGTTACGTTCTGATTCCTGCCACCTGCGTGTGATTATCTCCTTTATGTTTGCCTATTTAAACCCTGTCCCTGCGTCCCAATTCGCATACTATCCATCCTAAATAGTACTCGAAAATAGAATTAGTATGTCCCAAATCGTAGTATGTTGAAAAGAGTATTCCAAAGATTCCCGATGGTTTACTATTTCCGGTCCGAATTCACAGTATGGATCGATGGGCACTCTAACGGCTGATATTGCCCACAACCCATTGCAAGTTGGACGAGGATTCGATTAGAACTACAAACGCGGATAAAAAGCGTTAAAAAACTACAAACATGACGGATGTGCAAGTTCGACGGTTAAGTAGAGAAGTTTAGATGAAGGGGTTTGAGTGACCAACTATCAATATTTAACCTGACAAAAATATATTTATTCAGTGTTGTCACATTATATTTCACCCGCAGCAGCATTGAGAACTTTTGAAATGACACGTTTGGCCATTAACTTTTAAATGCATCATTATATTTAAACTGTAAATACATGAGGAGAGTCTCTGCATTAAAGACACACACATGGCAGATCAACGAGCGGCTACATTTCTCTCCGATACGGTAGGAGATTAAACTGAATGTGAAGGATTTGAACTGTGACGAATCTGACGATGATTGACAGGGCAGATAAACGGTGACGGGATGCACGTAACTAAGCGACAGAGTCGGTTAAAGATGGCGAAGTAGTATGTCCCGAAGCTTGCATACTTTTCTGCTACACACTCAAAAGTATATACTTTTTCTTCACAAAAAGAGTACATACTTTTAGGACGTAGTATAAGTAGGCGAATTGGGACGCAGCATGTGTGTTCATGCACTTGTCGTCAAAGTCTTGTTTGTGTTACGCTGCATTTCTAAGCTCTACTTTTGGGTTCCATATCATGGTCTTGATCGCCTTTTCCCTCACTGTAAAAAAAATATTTAAAAAATAAGTTACCTGGTTGCCTTAAAAATTTGAGTTAATTGAAGTTAAAAATGTGAGTTAATACAATGAACATTTTTGAAAATCGACAACCTTTATTCAAATATTATTAGATTTTGTAAGCATATTGGGTAAGTGTGTGTGTTTTATTTGTGATGACGCTGTGAAACATGCCATTTGTGCTATTTTCATGATTTATCACATTTTTATGTGATTCAGATACAATAATATTTTGAGTTTCTATTTATTAAACAAATTCCCTTCATTGTATCAACTCAAATTTTTAATTTCAATGAACTCAAAATTTTAAGGCAACCAGGTTACTTATTTGTTAAGTTAAACCCCCAATTTTTTTTTTTTTTAACAGTGTTCCCTGTTTGCCTGTGCCTTGGAATTTTGTTATTATCTGGACATTTTGTTTTATGGATTACCAACCCAAGTCTTGAAGCAGTGCGTAACAAAAGTGTATTTTTGTAAAAATGTTCCCAATTAGTTGTCAGATAACAATCATTTCTCTCTTTTTTCTCTTAATTTTCAATCTAATTTAACTATACATAAAGGGAATAAGTATCTCCCTAATTAGCAAAATTTAAGAAAAATTAGCTGTTCTTACTTTAAAATGATCAATCATATCAAATTTAATGTTAACTTGACATGTTTGACTTGACAAAGTTCAGTTTAAAGGTTTTTTTTTTCTTCCACTGCAGATGGGATCTTTGGTGGATTTGTTGCACACTAGGTGAGTCCCACCCTGTTGTGTTTGCAGACAATTGACACATGTTTGCAAATGGAAAAGCCATAAGGGTTTTAGGATAAGCGTCAGTAAGAACACCATGCCCAAAAATCCCATCTTATGGAACAAGCAGGAAAGCAACAGGAGGTGTTCCCATTCACATTCATCCTCTCAGCTCCTCTCATCTTTCTCCTCACCCTCATTCATCACAACTTTTTAATTTCTCTTTTTCTGTAGGCACTTCGTTTTGGTTGACAGAATAAGTAGTGTCGGCAAGTAAATTGAAAAGTTATTTTCAGAAGTTTGATCTTTTGTTTCCCTTCTAAGAGAAGAAACCCCCAAAACGTGGCTCATACACAAAGGCCATTATATGCGCAGTAAAGCCACATTTTATCAGGCGGCAAAGCTGTCTATCAAAGATGTAAATGGTTTGGCTGGAGTCCCTCATGTATCACTGCCGAATGGCTTGAAGACAAGGTCATACTTTCACTATCACTAATACATCACTAATACGACCATACATAATGACTTTATTTTATTTTCCAGGCAAATAGTAAACTTTTCTAGCCTAGAAATCTAGACGCACCCTAGCGGAAGCAAATTTAATCTGCCCGTGAGTGTCATCTAGGAACTCTCAATACCCTTCTGAGCTGTGTTCCTCACAATCTGGACGGGCCAATCACGTCCTGTATAGAGTCGGCGGGCGGGGCCATAATGACGACGGCCGAGTTGCGTTTGCGTGCTTCTAGTAAACACAGAAACTGGCGAACGGCGGCGGTCTTTCGAATCAGCTCTGACCGCGACTCTCGAAGACTTGGAGTTGAGCTTTTCTCTGAGAAAAGAACAAAGAACGGCACTGAAGTCATTCTTAAAAAGGGAAGATGTGTTCTGAGTTTAGCCGACCGGATACGGCGAATGTTTAATCTGTCAGCGAGCTCTGCTTCACCTTCGTTGCTCTGGTTGGTGTAGCGCTATCCTATCGCGTGCAGAGGGAGTTTGAAAGACAACCGTTTATCCCGCCCCGCGGATTGAGTTTGTCTATGGTGAGTTTCCAGACCAAACATCTTGATGTGGGTCTGGCTTGTCAGGCTAAAACTTTTCATTTTACGGAATGATTGCAGTACATTGTGTGTTTTGCGTGTTTGTTCGTCCATGCACAGTTTTAATGCGTGTCTGAGATAAGAGCCTTTTCCAGCCATGTGATATTCCCACAGAAACAACACTGTGACATGGTTTCACCATTTGTATCATTTCGCTTGCGACGACTGCCATGGCGGTTGAAAAGCCACCTTTTTTTTTTATACAAATAGGCTAATATTATTGTGTCAAAGAAAATCATCATTTTTATCACCAAAGGTGCTTACTCCTTGCTTATTTGAGGGAAACGGAGAATAAAAGGCAAGAGAAGCTGTTATACACTGTAAAAAAAGGCAAATTTTGAACATTTACAGTACAATCGACTTGGATGTTTAAGTTATTTCAACTTAAATTAGGTTTAACTGACTTGAGTTACATGACTTCAAAAAATGAGTTACATCTTGTATAACTAATAAAAACAAGTTTAACGTTTCTTAACTTATTTTGATGAGTTAAAACGATGTAAAAACATATGTTGTCATAACTTATTGAACATATAATTTTTTACAGTGTACCTTTTATATTACGTTATACACCGCATCTGTACACTGTAAAAAATTGTTGTTGGTTTTTGTTGATTTAACTTTAAAAAGTAAGTAACCTGGTTGCCTTAAAATTGTGAGTTCATTGAAATTAAAAATTTGAGTTGATACAATAAAGGAAATTTGTTTAATAAATAGAAACTCAAAATATTTTTGTATCTGAACCACATAAAAAATTTGATAAATCATGAAAATAGCGCTATTTGGCATGTTTCACTGCATCATCAGAAATAACACACACATAATTACCCAATAGACTTACAAAATATTTTAATGATATTTTGATAAAGATTGTCGAATCTCAAAAAAATGTTCATTGTATTAACTCAAAATTTTAATTTCAATGAACTCAAAATTTTAAGGCAACCAGGTAACTTTTTTTCTAAATATTTTTTTACAGTGTAGGGGCTTCCATTGTTGTTAAATTGTTACATCAATTGTTACATTGTTGACTGAATTGTTTGCTTGTGTTTATTTCCTATTGTCTTTTATAATATTGACAAAAGTTGTTCATTTAAATAGTGTTGTTCAATAAATATTATTTTATATAAATAATATGCAGGTATCAAGAAACAGTCCGTTAGTGATCGTGAAATGGAGTTCAGTGAAAGTGACATTAATGCACAATTAGATGGCGGCAATTTGGCAAAGACTATCTTTATGAATGATCACTGTCAGAACAAATTGTTTTAGCGATGTCATGGGAATCCTCTCCACTTTTAAAGGGTTAAGGAAAACTGTCACTTTCCTCAGCAGACATTAAAACTGATTACTCTGGGTTTGGGCACAATTTCCGAGCCCGGAGCCCTCCCCGGACAGCACGCCAAATACACATAATCTTTACTCTATTTAATTGATGTAAGTGTGAACTCGTGAAATTATGGACATCCACCTGAAGAATGAATCAGATGCAGGTAATACACTCGTTTAGTCGAACTCACTCACTCACTATAATCTATTTATAAAACCTATTTACATTCCAGTTTATATTTTATGCAACAATTAATTATAAATTATACAGTAAATGTTTAGAGAGCCAAAAGCAATTTCTCTTTAGCTGTGTTACTAAATTAATTTTCTTACTTAGTCATAAATAACTTTGCAAAACACAGTGTCCTTCAAAATCTGTACCAATTTGTGTATTATTTAATGCGCATGACAGTTAAACAAATGAAGCGAGAGTGGGGCCAGTGCGAAGAAGAGCAGGGTTTGACAAATGAATCATGACTCACAACTTCATGAATCATGACAATTAACGGCTTAACTGAAGCATTCCAGAGAGGCGAAATTGTTCAAATCCACAGCACGCACTCAGAATGAGATTAGGGTGGGAAGATTCTGGACAAACCACCTCTGCTTGGATGGACTGGGAGGAGGCGTGTATGCATTGGAGAGAGTAGAGAGCTATTCTTCTATTGTCACACATTGAAATATGTGAGAATAGCAGAACAGGGGGTGTAAGGATCTTTGCTAACTTCTTTGCTGATTTCTGTAGAGTCTCCCACTCTACATTATGCAACTATACAGTACTCTGATTTGTTTTCCCCATTCCTCCAGTCTTATCTTAAAGATATCATATTAATCATCACTAATCAGTTTATTTAACATAACACACTAGATGTTCCATTCTGCATGTTATCATTGCATTGATTTGATCAGAAGAACTGACTGATCTTTTTTTAGAGATTTGATGCGCCTCCAGCATCTCTAAAAGTTCCAACTGAAGTGTCAGCTGCATGTTGATGCTCAAGAAACTTTTTTTTTTAAAGGGACAGTAAAATCCAGATAAGACTCACTTCATAAAAAAACACCTACGCACATTCATATAGATGTGCAACGTCTGCAGTTTAAGGACAGAAATGATTAAACTAGTAATATATGTGGGAATCTTAGCACTCAAGAAAGGTCTAACTGCATAAGAAATGGTGAGAAAAAATTCTGAGTGCTGAATAATAATGCTAACGGCTGATGACAACGGTTCATACATCATTAAAGCATTTGAAGTTGTCTTTGATATTAAAGCTTTGACTCAAACTTTTCATATTATTTTGTGTTAAAGGACTCTCTCTCTTCTTCCCTACACATTGGCTGCATATCAATTTGCAAACTTATAGACTATAGATCTAAAAGTATATACTTCACCGATGATGAGAAACTGCATAGCCTACTTTTGAGTGAACACCTCTATGCTTTGTGGTGGAAGGTGGAGGTTAGAATCCAAAGTGCAAATCCGTGCACACTTTAAGGGCTTATATTGCCCACACCCTATTGAGTGTTGAAGGATGATTTGATTAGAACTACAAGCACGAATAAAAAGTGTTAAAAACTACAACCATGAAGGGTACTGAGACCTGACAGTTAAGAGAGGTTTATATTGATAGAGGATTTCAGTGATAAATAATCAGTATCTATCCTGATGAAAAATATTTATTAAATGTTATCCATAGCCTACTATATATTTTTATAAAGGTCTTTTAATAAAGATACATCTGTTCATTAAATTAAATGCATCATTATGCAAACACAGGAGAGTCTCTGCATGAAAGTCCCATGCTCAGTTTTAATGTGCTGCTATTTCTCTCCAATACAGAAGGAAATTAAATAATATGAAATGGGGAGGATGTTAACTGACAGGATGATTGACAGGGCAGTTTAAACAGTGACAGGAACAGTTGGTTAAAGATACAATTATGATGATATGTCCCAAAGCTTGTCTACTCTTCTGCTGCATATTTAGAAGTACTGTATACCTTTCCCCACACAGAACGGGTACACACTATAAAGGGGTCCTTAATATTACTTTTTAAAATTTGTTTAGTTTGTGTTAGGGATGGGTAGGCCAATTAACACATTTCACAATTTGATTCGATTCACAAACGTGCAATTCGAATTTTGATTCAATTCAATATTGAGCATTTTGGATATATATTAGGTAGGCCTACAATGTATGGCAAATTTCAAATTTCAAAAAAAAGGAAAACACTATGGGATTAGCCTACTAGGCTACATAGCCTAATATTAAAGGTAAAAATGTAGGCTATTGATTTGTATACAAAAACTTAAATTATACTTAAACAGTTCTATAATAATAAAGTAATTTGAAATATACATTTAAATGGTGGCTGTCATAAAAACTTGCCAGGTTTATTCAAACATGCATTGAATATTGAATGTGTAATATGGTGCATATTATCAAAATGCTCCTCTCAGGAGAAGTGTTAGCGATCAGTACACCAGTATTGGGAGATGCTAATAACAAATCAAACTTGTGTTTTGACATCACAGGCCCCCTTTAAATCTATGTACACAGTGTTAGAATATCTAAGCACTAGCATCTAAGCACTAGGACATGTTTGAGCCTCACATTTACATTAATTTACATGTAGCCAATTTCTTTTATGACACATGGGTGAGAAAAAGCATTCATTAATTCACTATTAGAAAATCTACTGAAAATAGCGTAGTTGTTTTGTTTCAAATTATATACTATGCACATATATTGTGCAGTTTGTACTCTCTGTCTGTGTGACATTTCTAAGGTTATTTAAATGTGGGATAAGTGCTATCTGGTAAACGTTGTTGTCAAATCACCAAAACAAACACGCCCCTACCCCGGCCCTATTTTGATAGCTCCCCCCCACACATACGTTACCCAGGCAACGACTATGGCAGAATCTGTGTGTAACTAATCCAGGTCGAATATCCAATGAAAAAGTCACCCCTTCCATCACAAAAACACAAACCGTTCTCATGAACAACTCAATATAATACGAGCCGACAGTCCAGCTAACAACATATTACAATTATGACAAGATTAGAGTTATAGCGATCACAAAAACACAAACCGTTCTCATGAACAACTCGATAATGTTAGTAGGCTATACAAGCTCGATAGTCCAGCCAACAATATTGTGGTGTGGCAAGCAGCGGGGCGAGGGACCGCGAGAGCGGGCCGGTGATTAACGTTCACGAGTGCCAGCTGCGTGGCACACCGGTCTCGTCTCGCGGCCATGTGACGGGAGCATATAAGGAGGAGCAAGGACAGCGGAAGACGAGAGAGGACCAGGCCTGGAGTTTATGTTATGTTTTATTTTGTGTGTTTGCGGGCAGTCGTCCGTGAGGGGCTGCCCGCGGTTTTACTTTCATTTTGTTTATTTATTTTGAGTTAATAAATGTTTGAAACGTTCGCCGGTTCCCGCCTCCTTCCTTCCCATCTACGAACTGTATTACAAATATATATAATAAAATTATGATCGGATGGGTAATATAGTTGTAAAGAGGAAACAAACATACCGATATATTAGGAGTATCTTACCTGTCGGACATATTTTGTGAGCTGACGCTTGAAACCTTGAAACACTGAGGGGATTTAGATGCTCCATACGGTGTGGAAAAGAACGAGTCTTTATCATCGCTGAAGTGATCCACAATACGATCGCAAATGGACAAACAAGCGAACATGACACACGAGCATATTCAAGCAAAAGCCAGCATATATTAGTTCTTTCTTGGCTACTGTCCGTCCTGTGTGACTCGTGTGTTTTGAATAATGACGTGCACTGGGCCTCTCTTCTCACCATAGACACGCCCCTTACCTGCTGATTGGCTACAAGTTTGTTATTCCACTCGGCCCGAGTCCTTTTTCTAAAACGGTTTTGAAATAACACTTATCCCACCTTTAAACTTCCCACAATTCGCTTTTCTGATTAATTAAGTGTCAACTGGGTATTTGAAGTGCACTTTTTCTTTTTGGAATTTTAAATGTAGATACCACTCCCTATTTAAAATAGCGCATAAGTACACAAATTGGGACACACTTTCTGATCATGTTGGTCCTGACATACAATGTTTTGAAATGTGTTAATTCTAATCTCACATACTGTTCAGGAAAGTTAAATTCCAGTTGGGCAGACACTTTCACTGATCATTTATATGGTTCTTGGTTGTGTTCTAAGTTAATTCTAAGAAAATGGCTGATGAAGTCTCAATGACTGGGATCAGACTGCCCATGGAGCAGCTGAAGATGGGCTTTTGATTTCATTTGAGAAGGTTTTTAAGACTCTGTTCTTTGTGTAGACAGGAGAACTGATGGGTTTGGAGGTCTGTCAAAGTCTGTTCTGTTTTACAGATGTTTGAAGACATGTGTGAAAGAGTAGATCTGAAGATTTACACAGGAGGACTCTCAGCATGAAAAGGATAATGAGAGAGATCAGTCGCTCTCTCTTACTCCATTTCTCTTTCTTCTACTCACAGATCACCCATGCATTCCAACATCTGCGTGAATTTGTGCGGTACGTGTTCATGGTCGCGGCGATGCCAGGCCTGCCAGGGCCCATTTGTCAGTGCATGTGAGTAATGAGTTTAATCCCTCCAGAGACGGTGGATTCATATGCTGTGATTGGGCTCGAGCCACGTCAGCTACAAGATCTTAATCTCAAATTGGCCTTTAATGTTTAAACTAATTTATGCAACAGCATGGAAGATGTGCCCATGCTGTTCCCGCCTTTGTCTTTGTGACTCTCTGCTGAGCAAGCCATTCAATTATTATTTTTTATTTCAAGCAGATAAATGACACAGAGGGTGACCATCTGAAAAGTGCATTATGGGTAATGCTTCATCTTCAATGCTTCTTAAAAGATGCCTGAGTCCAGGCAGAACCATGAGGACACACATCAGTGGAGGACACATGCATGGATAAACTCACAAACACACACTCCTCATTCCAATTATCTTGCACCTGTCTGGCTTTGAATTCAAGAGACTTTATTAAAGTGACGTTCTCAGTATGAGTCTATTCTTAGATCCATGTTAACACAGCCTGGATGGCCTTGCTAGGTTAGATAGGGCTGACTGGCACACACTTCAAACTCATGAATTCATGACTCATTAGATCATTATGGGCATTAGTGTACTTCTGAATGTGCGGCAGATGGAAAAAGATTTGAATGTGATTATCTGCTTGTATTTTACATGTAGTTTCATATGTAGGTTCGGGAGGAGCCTAAACATTCGGCCTGTCAATCTTCATCACAAACGTATATAAGCAGTCATCTCAGCAACGATTCTTCCAGCATCCATCCTCCTCCCCATTTCCTCCTCTATTTCTCTTATTCTCCTTCTGCGCAGTATTGTTATGTGGGGTTTAACTCGGAGCCCGAACTGAGCCTCAGGTTCAAGCCTCCTTCAAGGACAGCAAGCCAAGATTGTTTTACCATTAACCATTCAGCCTGAATGGGCAGGTGAACTTGTGAAACCGTAACAAATCCCACACATCCAGATTCATGTACAACACTGTTCAGACACAAAATCTATAAAAATCTATCAAGAATTGTTTTACAAATGTAGGCACATGATTGCAGATGGAAATGCAATGACAGGACAGAGTAAATTAGCTGTAAAATGTGAATGAAAACCATTTATTTTTAGACGCTTGGTGCCATTGAAACTGGTTAAATTTCTAATGAAAGATGTTTTTGGTGTTTTTCCGTTGATGTCAGCTCTGTAGGGACAAGAATCAAAAAGGTATTCTTTGATTTAGGACTCTCTCGAGATAATAACAGGAACTGAAATAATTTCAGTTAAATTAATGCTTGTGTAAGCTGTGGCAAAAACGCTCTCTTTCTGTATTCCCCAGACAGAGTATGCATCCCATACAGGACCTTGGAAATATGCCTTTATTCTGCTTTTACATTCCAAAGGTGTTTAGCAATGTTTCTCAAAAGCAGAACATGTTCAAAGAGCTCAACATATTGAAAAAGAAAACTATTTAAATGGGAGATATTACACTGGAATAATTTAACATTTGATTTTTCACTTTTAAATGATTGAAGGCTTCAGATTATGTAAGGCATTTCAGGGTATTTTCACAAAAATGCGTATAAACAGTAAGAGTGTGCAATGTCGTGGAATGTATACGCCAAAATTCATTTTGGCGTGTCTATGGCACACTGTTTTTTCGCGTGCATATGACACGCATTTTATGGCGTATTATACATACGAACAGTATTATACAGGTCAAAATTAGCTTTATAGGCCAAAACCACAATTTGTACCAGGCTGTAAACATGTTTTTTTCTGCTGTAAAGTTGAGAATTTTAACATGGGGCTCAATGAGTTTCTGCTCCCTTCTGGAGCCTGTCCCTAGTGGCCAGTTGAGGAATTGCAGTTTACATTACTTCCGTATTGGCTTCAAGAGAGATCGCGGGAGGTTGCCGCTTGCAACTAACGTAATGTGTCGCTTCGTTGCTCTGATTGGTTGTAGGTCTATCCAATTGAGGTCTTTCCTGGTTTGGTTGAAACACGCCCCATAATCACAGCCCAAGGGAGCAGTTTCAGACTCATATTCTGACTAGAATTGAGTATGACCATGTCAGGCTAGTAACAAACTACTTTTTTATCAAAAGGCTTGTGTCTATGTAAGTGCAAACAAAAAGAGAAAGAGAGCTTGGAAACATCCTCTGAATTGCAGGTTAACTGAACGAAGTTAAACTACAGTCGTTAACTCATTTGAAATGAGGTTGATCTGCAGCTTTGAGGGTAAACGCCTCTGATATGGTAATCAGAGCATTTCATCTTATCGTGAAGGGCCACTCAGTCCACATGTGGGCCGAAGCATTACTATACAGAACATCATGTCATTGAAGTGTTAAGTACTCTAACCATTTGATCTTTTAAAATATGCAAAAATTCACAAATTTGCATATTCAGTGCAAAGTAATATGGAATCTACAGAAAATGCATCTTATATATATATATATATATATATATATATATATATATATATATATATATATATATATATATATATATATATATATATATATATATAGTTGCAGATCATTTTTTGGTTGCCAAATTCTCATTAAGTTATGATTAAAGTTAGTCCATGTTAACGTACAAACCAAAATAACTAACTGTTTCACTTCATGTAACAGTGCATGTCAAAAACACCAAGGTCTACATTTCAGTCCCTCTCCATATTAAACTGGTTAAATGTAAATGAATTTAATCTTATCCTGTGGTACATGAACAGTATTGATCCTGGATGTTCTTATCTGCGATCGTGATGACCATAACATGAGGCTTCTCCCGGTTGCATTGAGATCAACCCTCGCTTCCAAATTAATCTCCCACCATATTGTTTTAAAAATCTTTTATATATTTAAGTCCCACTTGAATACTTCTTGACGAAAGGTGGCCCTTCTGTGTAACAGACAAAAAAAAAAAATATATATATATATATATTTTTATAGATCTGCGAGTTTATAAATGTTTATGGTCAGCATTATCTTTTTTGCTAAGGAGGGACTTCTATTTTGATGGGTATTTTAGTCTACAGAGCAATACGGGCAGCGAAAGGTAGAGCTTGCAGTTTATCAGTTGTTTTGCAGATCCAAAGTTTACCATTTATTAGCACCTCCGAAAAAGCGTAAGGTCTGTATATGTTTGTTTACTGTTAGCTGAACGAGTGTTTTTGTGTTATTTGCTGTGTATGTTAATGATAATGCAATGAAGAGAGACGTTAATGTGCACTTGCTTTGTTTCGTTCAGCTCTTACTGTGATTTTTTTTTTTTTGGAGTGAAAAAAAGAATGTAATAAACTTCATAAGCTGTCATTGTAAGACAGTTAACAACTCTGTTTGTCTGAGTAAGCAACAGTAACTAAGGGGGGCGGGGCTTACTGATCGGTCAATTGGGAACAACAGCCCTAAAGTGGTAGGCCGCGTAAAATCACAGAGTGGGGTCAGCGCATGCTGAGGTGCACAGTGTGCAGAAGTCGCCAGCTTTCTGCTGAGTCAATAGCTACAGTTCTCTAAACTTCATGGCTTCAGGTTAGCTCAAGAAGACTGCGTAGAGAACTTCATGGAATGGGTTTCCATGGCCGAGAAGCTGCATCCAAGCCTTACATCACCAAGTGTCAGATGCAAGTGGTGTAAAGCACATTTCCACTGGACTCTAGAGTTGTGGAAACGTGTTCTCTGGAGTGACGAATCGCGCTTCTCTCTCTGGCAATCCGAGAACGGTACTTGCCTGACTACATTGTGCAAAGTGTAAAGTTTGGTGGTTTATTTTTCATTTTTTCATTCACTGCATTTCATTTCATTCACTGCATGTTAAAACATCAAACTTTTACTTGTTGCAGACAAACAGAGTATGATTAGAAAGATTAAAGACCTTTATTATTGTTAATTTTTTTTTTTAGTATTATTTTTTTTGTGGTCTATTGGGATCTTTTTCATGTGATTTGGGGTATTTTCATATAAAAAATGGATGTTTACAACATACAAACCCAATTCCAAAAAAGTTTGGACACTGTACAAATTGTGAATAAAAAAGGAATGTAATAATTTACAAGTCTCATAAACTTATATTTTATTCACGAAAGAATAGATAGCATATCAAATGTTGAAAGTGAGATATTTTGAAATGTCATGCCAAATATTGCCAGTGCTATATACACATTCCAAAAAAGTTGTAAAAGTTGGAAGAGGGTCCAGACCTGTTCTTTTTTGGAAAACTGGGATGCAATGTCGTCCGGACTAAAGAGGACAAGGACAACCTAAGTTGTTATTAGCACTCAGTTTAAAAGCCTGCATCTCTGATGGTATGAGGTTGCATACGTGTGTGTGGGATGGGCAGCTTACACATCTAGAAAGGCACCATCAATGCTAAAATGTATATCCAAGTTCCAGAACAACATATGCTCCCATCCAGACATCGTCTCTTTCAGGGACGACCTTGCATTTTCCAACATGACAATGCCAGACCATTTACTGCGTCAAATGCAACATAATGGCTGCGTAGAAGAAGGATCCGGGTACTGAAATGGCCAGCCTGCAGTCCAGATCTTTAACCCATAGAAAACATTTGCTGCATCATAAAGAGGAAGATGCGACAAAGAAAACCTGAGACAGCTTAGCAATTAGAAGCCTGTATTAGACAAGAATGGGACAACATTCCTATTCCTAAACTTGAGCAACTTGTCTCTTTAGTCCCCAGAAGTTTGCAGAAGAGGGGATGCCACACAGTGGTAAACATGGCCTTGTCCCAACTGTTATGAGATGCCATGACATTTCTAAAATCTTAGTTTAAACATTTGATATGTCATCTACAGTATGTTGTGTTCTGAATAAAATATTGAAATTTGAAACTTCCACATCATTGCATTCTGTTTTTATTCATTTTATTTATTTGTACAGTGTCCCAATTTTTTTTGAATCGGGTTTGTAAATGCTAAGCAGGTGTAGCTATTAGCTGATATTTTAACATTATATGACTAAAATCCACATTATATTGCGATCAGAAATACAAACACACAGTAGTTAAAAGTGAGTTTAGAGTATGTGTAATATTAAAATTTTACATTGTGTCATGTTGCTTGATGTTAATTGAAGTTCTGATGGACCTATTGTGTCAGCAGCTATTCTATTCTATAATCTAATTTGTAATTTGTAAAAAAAATAATTCACATAAGCTCCCAAGCATATATTTTGTTTTCTAAAAAGACTTCAGATAATAGATAGTGCGATCAAAGTGGTGTGGCAAGCCATATAATGCCAGATTAAAGGCTAATAATAAGTTATAACTGATTAAAAAAACAAAAGAATAACAATAAAAGAATAATGAAGATTAAGCCTCATGCCGGCAGAGATATGAAAGGGTTGTCAAGTGAGAACAATAGAGCATTAATTGAGCAGTTCACCTCACAAGACATTAGACAATAGACTGCAAGTAGGTGTTTACAGGGAAATTAAATATTTTATTAGCATCTTATCAGCCTTCTCTAAAAACTCTCACGACATGGTCTTAGGAATTATCACATGCACTGTATTAACAGCAGTCTAATTCTGTGTATTGAACCATACACTCTCAAGTGTTGGCTTTAGTGTTTATTTTGGGTTTGTTAAAATACGGGTGTGCAGTATGGGGTTAAGATAAAAAATACCTAAAAAGACATTGAAAAGATCTTCCTCTAACAGTTACCATCTTAAATTACTTATTTAGAGGATTCATGTGGATTAATTGAAGTAAAATGTATTAGTAGTATGTCACTTCTAACATGACTTTTGTTTAAACTTTCTTCTCTCTGTTTCTCCTCTACTGGGACACAAGTGCACTTCAGATACCCAAGTCCCCTCTTTCCCTCACCGCTGTGCTTCCTTTTATTCTCTCAGACACAGAGGACGCAAGCACATCCCCAGACAAACATAACGTCTGACAGACCAGACCAGCTAAGGTGGAGGCATCATTTAGTATTTATAAAATGAGTCTGTCTGAGCTGTTTGTGTGTGTCTGGGCGCGTGCACATCTGAACAAACACGCTGCCTTTAAATGCACATCAATGAGGGTAAGTGATCCTTTGTTAGCAAGACATCAGCCCCCAAAATGGGATCAACAAATAGGATTCATTGGTGTGTAAATGAACCTCGTGACTTCCCAGCTGGGCCGATTCTGGCAGAAGGACAATAGACTCAAATCACCATCTGGACAGGGACCAAGAGAGCCTGACCTTAGGAAGCCTCTTGCATTTATTTTTCCTTTTTTTGTCTTTCTCATGACAATTAGTTTTGTAGTTTCAAGCCTCGAAGTAGGTAATATAGTGTGTCTTTGTATATATGTATGTATTTTGAAAGCCTGAGGCCCCGTGAATCATTAGCACCTTTCTTCCCTCTAGCAACGGCCCTGATCATGCCCTCTGAAGGTTTAGAGAATCATTAGTAATAGAAAGTCTGACTCATTTCTGCAAATTTGTTCTTTCAGACAATTAGTTTTGATGAACCAGCTAAAAAAAACGATTCAGTGGCTCTTTTTCATTATTGTTATGTGTTCCCTGACTGCTGTTATGGCATATTAAATACTCTAACACATTCTCATAATGCAATTTTAACACACAGATTGTGGTTTATTACAGTTTTTCTGATGAACTTATTTTAATAAGGGTGCTTATTGTAATTTCATGTGTCTCAGTTTAGTTTTTTGAGCCCACTCTAATGGAAATTAGTGTTCAGGCCATGTAATATCCTCTGATACATTCAGTGCTTTGCCTCCTCATTGTGATAAATATTGATTAGGTCTTACAAATGTTGCCTATATTATAGTTTTAATGGCTAAAAAGGACAGCACAAAATGCATGTTAATTGTGTCTTAAGAATATTAAGAGAATGAGTTGTTACTTATCAACTGTGCATTTTTACAACAGCCACAATTTAGCTCATAATAGCTTCAAGCAATGCAGCTTGACATATCTTCACAGTCTCTATAAGTTCAGCTTTATTTACCGAGACCAATTTTTCCTAGTTATAATTTTACTGTAGTGGGAGGGATTCGTGTATGGGTCAGTATACTCGCCATAGAATATACTCGTATATGTGTATGGGTCAGTATACTTGCCATAGAATTTTGAATGAATCCAGAAGTATATTGGAAATACCACAGGTCTGCTGAAATTATACCAATTCCGATAAATGTTAGTTGAGGTATTCTTCTGTGCAACAGCCATCTAATGGCTTTGTCAAAATGTATAAAGCCAGATATGCAGGTGCTGGTCATATAATTAGAATATCATCAAATACCATCATTGATATATTAAAGCTACACTGTGTAACTTTTTTAATTTATTCTTAGCTAAAAACACAGTTCTTTCAAAAGTATATGCTCAGTAATGTATATTTATGTAAGTTTATAATATGCCATTGAAAATACATACGGGTGAGGGGTTTGAATGTCTGTCGCCATGTTGCCTCTCCATCTTGAAAATGCATTAGCCAAAGAGGGACATACACGTAAATTCAAGCTTCGCCTTTCGCATTTTAACACTCAATGGCACTCATGGATGAGGTTGAACTGGAAGCCATGTTAATCTTGGACTAAATTGGCCACCGTATGAGTTAAAATGAAATCTGAATTGAGAGGAACAGAAAATAATATTGGATGGTCATATACCTTTTCACCGCTAGATGGGGGAAAATATCACACAGTGTAGCTTTAAACTAATTCCATTCAAAAAGTGAAATTTGTATATTATATTCATTCATTACACACAATGATATATTTCAAATGTTTGTTTATTTATTTTAGTTTTGATGATTATAACTGACAACTAAGGAAAACCCATGTCTTGCATACTTCTGTGCGTAATGGTTCTTGAAGCACTGACTCCAGCTGCAGTCCACTCTTTGTGAATCTCCCCCATATATTCACAATCCTCTCCAGGGTGCGGTTTTCCCTATTGTTTGTACACTTTTTTCCACCACATCTTTTCCTTCTCTTCGCCTCTCTATTAATGTGCTTGGTCGCAGAGCTCTGTGAACAGCCAGCCTCTTTTGCAATGACCTTTTGTGTCTTGCTCTCCTTGTGCAAGGTGCCAATGGTCATCTTTTGGACAAATGTCAAGTCAGCAGTCTTCCCCATGATTGTGTAGCCTACAGAACTAGACTGAGAGACCATTTAAAGGCCTTTGCAAGTGTTTTGAGTCAACTAGCTGATTAGAGTGGGGCACCAGGTGTCTTCAATATTGAACCTTTTCACAATATTCTAATTTTCTAAAATACTGAATTTGGTGTGTAATGAATGAATATAATATACACATTTCACTTTTTGAATAAAATTAGTGAAATGAATAAACTTTTTGATGATATTATAATTATATGACCAGCACCTGTGCACTGCCCGGTCAAAAAAGTGTTGATTTAAATTGCAGTGATATGTTATATGTTTGGCAACAGTTATTCCTCCCCTAATTGATGGAGTGTGTAGCTTCAAGATTCAACAGGCGCAAACTAAAAGAATGGTTGGCAGGGAGTGTGAAGAATCATTTTCACACATGAATTCCACGGCAGTTTACCATAGCAGATATTACCAGATCAGTGAATGGATTTAAAAATATTTGATTCAAAAGAATAATTTGTTCCCAAATTGCTCATTACTGCACAAGATTTAGCAACTTGTTCTTTAAAGATTTGTATACAAATACAAAAAATGTTGCATAGCTAACAGACTTAATTCTCGCTTAATTATACAGGTTATTATAGCAAGTTAGATGATTGCAGAGTTTTTTTATACTTACACTTTAAGTGTGCGGAAAACTAAATGTGACGGCACTGACATGTCGTGCTAATGGAGCTAATCTATGCTAAATTATTTCAAATTTGTCAGGGTGGCGGAGAAACTCAAAGCTTGTCGGCTAATTGCTTATTTGTTTCATAGGGTTCCTCCTATCCTGAGTGTAATTCTCACTTTTGTTTCACGCTGTCAGACGTGTGCATGACAGAGAAGATTTAGATGACAGAACAGGTGTTCAAAAAAACACCGGTAACGACACCCAGTGTCCTTCAATTCAGAAATCGCTTGCTCCCTCACTCTGTCATTAACCTGACAGGAAATTACTCTGAGCTGAGGCTTCCAGGGGCATTTGAGTCTGATTAAGGAGAATAGGGCCATCATCTTCACCGCCACAGCTTCCGTTGGACCTCCAGTCATGGCCTGTCTCAGATAAATGCACTTTAAAGGAACTCTTTTGTTCATATTCCAAGGTCTTTGCGTCATGTAATGGCTTGCACTTTCTCTTTGCGTAGAGTGGGAGAAAGTGGCACTGAGATATGTGTGTCCGTTGTTGTATGTCATGAGGGCGTGACAGGGCGATCGAGGCACACAGGCATCTTGGAGGCGTTTTATCATGCTGTTTTAATAAATTGCTTGTGAGAAACAGACAGAGGCAGTAACAGTCACGAAAATGAATTTTATGTTAGTACCATGTACAGTGTAATTCACCTTGAAATATGTAAATACCACAGTAGAATGGTACAAATGATATTTTAGATTTTACCTCCTTTTTCTATTAGCAGAAGAAGTCTCACAATGGGGGTCATTTATTTAGCAAAAAGATAGTACTTAAATGGGCCTATAGAATCTATTTTCTAAAAGCATATCATAAATCATATTGTAAATGAACAATTCATCTATGTATGTTTTTGGACCTTATAGCCTATTATAACTTAATGTTTAAAGTGTATGCAGGATTTTCAAAAGAAAAAAAGTAGAGACTTTTATATTAATAATGCCTCTAAATTATTACTTATGGTCCAATAGAAGTGTATGGTGGTGTTTGTGTCAACCGAGACACTGCCCTTTGCATGTATTTTCATATTTTCTTCTAGAATTGCTGATCTGTGGATATTTCTCGGCTATAACTTTTGGTAAGTGTGTGTGTCACCCCAGCCAATAACGGCACACGAAAGGACTTTGGCATCGTCTCAAATGGCACACTTCATATGCACTTACAGTCTTGAGGACAAAATGGGCATTCACGCCACATTGTAATTACGAGATTTCAACTTGTAAAAGAGCGTTTATATTCTCGTAAAGCTCATACTTACAACTTGTAAGCTGGTGATTTTCGGAGAGCTCCTACTTGTACCACCTGACCGCTGTAGATTCATTTAGGCATTGATAGTGTTTCCACAGAAACGCATAATTCCAAGCCTGAGGAGAACAGTGTTGTCATGTTGAAATTGTGTTTGGAGCACGTTCAGGTAATCTACACAATCAGTGTGAGAGGATGCTTATATAGAGAGACGATTTACCTCCATGTTTTTCCAGCACCAACTCCTCACTCTTGATTATCCCTATCACAGCCAGGGATGGGATTGTTGGTGGAGGAACTTTGGGTCTGGGCCAGATTCTGAACTCTGAGCCATCTCCTCGTCATGCCAAATACTCATATTTTATACTATATCTGATTATATGTAAGTGTGAACTTGTGAAATTACAATAATTACAACATGTTGTGAATACAGCTTTACTACAGCCACCACGTAATCGATTAAAAAAATCTTTAAAGGCATAATATGTAAGATTTTTGGATTAAAATATAGACTAAAACAATGGTACATACTTTTTTGAGTGTTTGGGGGGTAAAATGTGTGTTATTTTGGCAAAGTTGCCTGCTAAAATACATATTTCTGGGTCTATATATCACATAACTGAGGTGGCTTCAACCCGTGGACATAGGGAACAGCCCGCAGACTTGGCACCAATGCAGTTTTTGTTTTTTGTTGACATTTGACAACTAATGTTATGCGTCGCTCTGTTGCTCTGATTGGTTGTAGGTCTATCCAATTGAGGTCTTTCCTGGTTCAGTTTAAACAGGCCTCATAATTACAGCCCAGTGGAGCAGTATAAGACTCATATTCTGACTAGAATTGAGTATGACCATGCATGTCAGGCTAATGTTTTCCCATGCCTAATATCAATCTAACTTAACTAATGACCTAACCTAACTGCTGTGTGCAACAAGTGTCTTATAGTAGCCGCAGAGCAAACGCACAGAGTAGCATTATAAAATAACTTTCAACACATTCAGTCATATGTATCTAATCTGATAATATGTATCTAAACAGCGCTGCATTACCCCACATACACATGAGCGGAAAAAGCAGAAGCGGTCATCTCTGGCATAATAAAAGCACCACTGCTCTCGAGCCATGTGTCATGCTCCAGCTCCTCATTCCACTCTTATGGCTTTTAGCCCCATCCTGCTTCATACTACAGTAACGTTAATACATCTTTAATACATTAGCTCATCCATGAACATGCCCGAGTCCTGTCAGATTCTTTTCCACCGGGTGTAGACGTGAAGACAACAACTCCCATAATTCCACGAAATCAAGGCGTCATCAAGTGTTACATTACAAATATTGCCTATGACAAAATAGTAGGAAATTAAGACATTTCCTTAGGCCAAGCCAGGTCCATCCTTCTGTTGGATTTGGGGTTTCCAAATAGTCAAAGAAAGGGTTCCATATCCTGTAGAAAATAAAAGATTTGTCCTTCCTGGCTTTTGAGACGGCCTCGAGGAATAATATCCAATACTGTATGCAGCCATTGATTAAACGTGGGAGGGTCTTCTTCAGTCTACCTGCTCAGGATACATTTCTGAGTGGAATATAGCAAAATATGGAGGAGTTTATCTGTGTAGCTATACAGTCCCAAAAGTTCTGAATATGTGGGCAGCTCCATAGGCAGTGATATAGTGTCCCAATCTCAGATTTACATTTGCTGCACAGATGAAAGAGGCTTGGGTTCATTTTATGTCTACTTTATGTAGCTTCAGTGTGATATACAGACTGTGCAAAATCTTAAATTGTCTTTCCCAAGCAGAGTTGGAGGCTAGAACTGTGATGGGTTTGCCACAGATCTCATTACATGACTCCACATCAATTGCACTGCCCAAGTCAGTTGCCCACTTGTCTTTAAGAGTACTCAACAAATTTAGGCTGACTGAGTATATTGTATACATGCCTCGCAACAAATTTAGTCTGCATTTCAATTGCTAGTAAGGTTTCAATAGGTGAGTTTCCAAAGCCACCTGGGCATTCTTTTAAAGGAGTGATGAATTGAGAAATCAACTTTCCCTTGAGCTTTTAATATATAAAAGGTCATGGTGGTATAAGAATATCCTGTAAGTTTCAGAGCTGAAAACTTCATTGTGTGCGTTTACATGCACACCAGTAAGCTGATAACAAACAAAAAAAACACTTAATGAAATAAGCTTATTGAAATAATCAGTTTGCCCCGTTTACATGCAAACAAGTAAACTGACAATGCAAGTAAACCAGCATGATAAATACATGACTATTAATAAACCGGGTTATTTTCTTGTAGTGACGTCAAAAATAATAATGTCCATATCTGACTCTGAGTTTTTCAAATGTTATGTCAGTTGTTGTGATGTTAAATAAAGCGTTCACCGTGTCAGCGGGAGATTTACGGCTCACATTATCCCTCATGCAGCGTTTTGACTGAACCTCTTCTACTTCTGCTGCATGAGATGAGATGAACACATCTTTACAATTTTCTGGGTCTTGATGTCCTTATAATATGTCCTTATTTCATGCAAAACGCTAGCTCGCTCTGTCTGGATGCATTTAAATCTGCTCTAAGTTTGCGTTTTTTTGTCACCTATCACACATGCGCACTTCAATAAGCTGACAGAAAGCAGGTTAATGCGTTTAAATGCAGCACGAAATCGGGGTAGGAGGCAAAAACTACCAGTGTCGACCGGTTTATGCCTACGCCGTTTATGACCGTACTCCGATAAAAGAAAACGGGTTACCGCGTTTACACGACCATGTTCATTGTCGGCTTGTTAGGCATAATCGGCTTAGGAACGTGCATGTAAACGCACCCAGTGTTAGTCAAAGAAAAGCTTTTATAGACCCCAGGCCCAGAAAACGATTGTGTGCACATCTTTACGTCAATGCATGACAAAACTGGCCTCTACAGCACTTCTAATTCAGTAGCCCTGCCCACCGACTCCTGGAGGTGATCGGCTCCCGCTTGCCAACAACAATAATCATGCCGAACATAGCAAGATATTGCGCTATTCCTGGTTGTGGAAGAACACAGTGGCTGCAAAAGCTTCCATCGGATCCTAATATTAGGAATGTATGATCCTTTATTTATATTTAATGAAGCTCCAGCTCACGTGGGGAAGACATTATTTTGTGTGTTCACTTCATTTCACTGCGGAATCGTTTGCAATCAAGTGTCGGATGCTGGATTTGCAGACATTTTGAGATTAAAACACAATGCTGTTCCTTCTATATTGGATCCGACAGGAATAGTGCAACACACTTATGTGAGTAAAATGTGTTTTTATATGTGATAGTATTGCTTTTTTGTAGATCGTTTTGATTATGTGTACGTGTCTAACAGAACATACCTTTAGCACGCTGGACTCAGACATGTATGGGCCAGGGCTCACAAAGCCCAGCGTCCCGGGGCTGTGTGTTTTCCAGACGGGGTACCAAAACATAAGCCAGTCAGCAGGACGATTAATCTCAAATACTGAAAAAATATTCCTTTCTTGATCTGCACATTTCACTCTCTCTTGACTTTACATTTGAAGGGCGTTTGTGTGCGCGTCCAATCAATCGCGGGTGGATGTGAAATAAATCATTGTGTTTGTTTGATAAAAACATTTACGAGCCCTGTGGTCGAGAGAAACATTCCGGTTGCCGCTTTCAAAACAATCCCTGCCTCATGTGAACTGAACTGACAGGGGCATAAAAATTACAGGGGAGCTGAAGCTCATTAAATATGCAAATCTTCTCCAATCCTTGCCGTGGACGTTTTCTTCTAAATCTCCAGTGCAGCACGCCCATCAAAACCCAGCGTTCAGGAGAGACCCTCTTTACCTGTTAGAATGTGAAGATAGAATCGTTCTGTATAATATTCCCCACTACCAAAAAATTCACCATATTCCTTAGAATAACGTTGCCTCAGTTTAGGCCTGTAATTTAAGCGGGTGACATATAAGTTCGATTTTAGATTTTTAGATGGCCGCCTTGCAGCCAGTCCATACGGAATCTGGATCGTTTGTGAACCATTCCAAAATAAATCTTGACAGGGCAACCAGCAGATACATTTAAAAGTATGGCGCTGCTAGCCTGCCTGCCTTTACAGGGTAAAACAACACTACACTGTGTTCTTCTCTTGCCCATATGACTGAAATTATTAAGCTACGTAAATCGGCTAGGGCTTTTTTCACAACTCTTATAGGAAGCATTTGAAATACATAAAGAACTCACGGGAGAATATTAATTTAATTAGTACTAGATGAATACGACCTAACAAGGATAAAGGCAGACTGCGAGATTGTAGAAGGGGGACAAAATGTAAACTTTATAGTTCTGATAAACAAAAGGGAGATTGTTAAACCTAAATGGGAGAACCCTGCCAGGGACCAATGGAACAGTTGTAATATGTTAGGGTCTATATGCACTATTAAGGGGCATAACTTCACTTTTGGGACCATGTATCTTATATCTGGAGAACAAACTATACTCATTAATCAAGGTTATCAGTTTGGGAATGGATTTCTTGGGGGATTCTGGATACAACAAGACATCATCAGCATATAACAACATTTTTATGCTGACTGTCTCATAACCTTTAATATTAAGATCTTGCCTTATATCGCAAGGGGCTCCATCGTAAGAACAAATAATAGTGGGCTCAGGGGACAGCCGTGTCCCCCTGCCAATATAGAAGTTATCTGACCTAACACCATTAGTGATCACTGCTGATAGGCGGAAGGAATATAATATCTGATTCCATTTCATAAAGTCCTCACTCATTCCAAACCTTTAAAGTGTGAGAAAGAGGTAGGGCCATTCCAAGTGATCAAACGCCTTTTCAGTGTCTAGAGATACAACCAGAGCTTTAGAGCTATTCACAGATGAGGAATGAATGATGTTAAGAAACCTTCTTACATTGTGCGATGAGAATCTTCCCCGAATAAAAAGTTTGATCATTATTAATAATAGAGAGGAGAATGGTCTCCAATCGTGAGGCAAGGACTTTAGCAAGGAACTTAAAATGCATTCAGGACCGATATAGGCTGGTATGAGGAGCACTTCTCCTTTAGTTAGTTATTTTTTAATGTAATTTTTAGTTTCACTTTGTTTTTATTTTAGTATTTTAGAGCTGCCAAAGTTAAAGGGTTACTTCAGCGATTAGCATATGGCTTTGTATCAGTAGGAACCCTGGTGTATATTCAAATGACCGTGCTCCCCCCTCTTATATCCCCCTGAGACGAGAGATTTATGCATTTTATTTCTGGAAAAATTCCTCTCGTGACGCAAATTGACGATATTTGCGTCACGAGAGGAATGTTTGCCCAGAGGCTAAAGACTACAGCCAGCAGAGGGAGCCATTTCCGCATGTTTTCAACTCGTGCATGAGGAATGGAGATCACACTTACAGCACAACTCAGCTACAGGCATTCATTTAAACAGATGCTGAGCAATGTAAGTGTTCTTACAATTAATTTAACTTCTCAAATTAATTTCTATGAAAGTTAAGCTTCCAAAGGCATGAACTGAAAACGCGTTGTGAATGTATGCCGTGAATGTGGTCGCGATTACCTCAGCTCTCATCGCGAGAGCTCATTAGCTCATTTATGACGTTAAATGTAATCTGACTACTAATTTGAGTCTGCTGTGAGACTCACGCGGCAACTTTATCGTTATATTGAACAGACACGTTCAGTGTTTAATTGTACTTTCTGAACTCAGTCACTGTAATCCAGTAGCGGTGGCTTTGGGAATGGCCTCACAGGGCAGCGAAGCATTCTGGGAATTGTAGTCTTTCCTCCCCATGAGACAAAAAATACATTTTAGGTCTTTTCTCAGTCTAGAAAGCACCAAATTCAAAAATAATTTCACATTTCTACCACATTAATGACCCAGTTTAAATACAGATTCATCTTCCCAGCGCTGAAGTACCCCTTTAATGCTTTAATCTATATCCTGTAAATAGGTTTAATGCCAAACATTTTATATGCCATGCCATGCATGTAACAATATATTTAGTGTCAGCTTTTATTTTACTTATACATTTTTTAAATGACAAAATGTATGTATATTATATCATATATTAGCTTGCATTTTTCTCTGTCTCTTCGTCTCTAATCTGCACTCAACCTCACATCTTGATTGAACCTGATTTATGTTTTTGGTCTTCAAAAGTCGCCCTCCCCATCACACTGTCCTTCCTTACAAGCTTTGAGTGCAATTACTCAAGCCTAGTCAAAGCAACAACAATAGTATTTCAAGGTCATCGGCAACGAGCTGAGCTGACAGTTGGCAGGCCGCACAGATACACAGTAATTTACTCTGTCCTTCAGGACATCTGCCTTTCAGGAACCTGCCACGCCACCAGAACAAATGCTCTGTCATTACGAGCAGCTTCTTCTCCCCAGAAGAACCCAGCTGAATTTAGAAGTGTGTACTTATTATTTTATTACGGTGCAGATGGCATGCTGGCACACCTGTGGTTTTGCATGTGTACTTATGGGTGATGTGACTTCCAGGCATGTTGGAGCTCTGGGTTTTTGTTTGGGTTTGTGAGGTCACGGCTCACAAGATGATTTAAGGTCGCTGGAGGAAGTGAGGTTATTATTTCAGGCTGTGGTTTCACACTTTTCACATCTTAGTGCACATACACGCACAAAAAATATGCTCGCACAAAGAGTGTCAACATAAAACATCGAAATATCTTCTTAATGGCACAGCAATTGCACGCTCAGTGAGCAGGCACTTTTCTTTTTTTGTGGAAACATATTAATTTGAGCCTGTTTGAATGCAGTCTTGCATACTTTAAACCCTAACACTCAAAATGATTGATTGGTTAAATAGAGCCAACTCAAATTAGTTTCTACAAATTCACTTTTATGAGTTTTTACTACTTTTTTTCTTTTGAATTCACAAAACTGACACCTTTTAAGTAATCTGAATTGTTTCATTGCTTTGAGTTAAATGAACTTGTTTCTTTTAATTTATACAAACTTAAGTTTTATGAAACCTGGGCTGGGATTTCTATTTCCCTGTATGCTTTGCCACGACACTCAAAAGGGTGACTGCTAAAATTAAGTGTTTAATAATTATTATTTAAATTTATTTATTTTTTTATGCTAGAAGAGTTTCTTGGGGTTTGACAACGAGTGGAGCCATGAGATTAGTTTGAAAACAGATATATGTTTAAAGTTTTATATTACTCATTCATAAAGTTCTGTGCTAATGCTATCAAAACATTGTATTACTAATTAGTAATACATTAATTCATTACGGTAGCATTTATTGAATTAGATACTTAAAGTTAACCAAGTTTCCACTACTAAAAATATTTGAGATTACATGGTAATTTTAAGTTGTGTATGAATTAGCTTAAATACACTGTAAAAAATGTACTGTAGAATTTACAGGATTTACTGGCAAAAAAGTTGCCAATAAAATCCTGTAAAAATGTTATTTATTGCTGTAAAATTGATTACAGAACTTGCGCACCTGCTTTTAAAGGGAATGTTGGATGAAGCTCTGATTGGTTTATTCACGTTACGCCCGAACCACACCTATGAATAATGAAGCTACTTCAGACCAACCCATTTTAGATTTGCACCGGGCGCAAGAGCCATTTAACCCGCCAGGGAAATAGCAACAGCGCCGAGACCTGCCCACAAAGTTACTTGCGCTTCAGGCTTTGACACTTGCGTTTCAGATCGTTAAAATAGGGCCCATTTTGTTTATTAAATGCCAATTTTTTCTTTTCCAAAGCATTTCTAAATTCAGTCCAAATGCCCAACAAACAAAATGTCTAGCCAAAATAACGAAAGTGGTAAAAAAAAACAAAAAAAAAACATGAGTTACCATGCAAATTCAAATATTTCGCTCTTCTCTATATGCGTCAACCTGGTGTGCGTAAAAGTCGATCATTCTTAACAGATGACGGTTTGTTTGGAGAGAAGACGAGATAGAGTTCTTTATTAAACTCATAAAAGACAATAGGATTACAGGAATACTGGATTTTTGCGCGCTGCTCCAGTCAACATGGATTTCAAATTTGAACGATGCCCGCGCTATCCCATAATGCCACAGCACAGTAAGTTATTGTGAAAACGCATAAGCTACAGAAACAACACCTCCTTCTTGTAAATGAATTACAATTGACATGGAAATATACAGTTAAGAACTGTAAAACAATTATTTACCCATAATGCATTGCGAATTACAGCTGCATCTTGTAAAATGCTTAAACAGTAATATTCTGTAAAATTTTGCTGTAAAAACTACAGCAATTTGTTACAGTGTATTACAAATTAAGAGCAATTCAAATGTATTAGTACAAAGTACGAATCTGCAAGTTGTGCTTATTTAAAAAATTATTTTTGTATTCATCTGATTACCTCAACTTTTTGAGTTTGCCAAGCTAAAGAGATGTGTTGTTATTTTAAACTAAAACATTAAAAAATTATATTAAAAAGCTGCACTGTAAACCCTAACGCTCAACATAATTAATTGGTTTAAGTAGGACAAGCTTAAATTAAACAAATTAGTTCAAATGAACCTATGATTATTTAGCACTTTCTTTTATTTTCAAGATCACAGCACGTACATATTTCAAGTAAACTGTTTCATTGTTTTAACAATATGTCCTCCAACCAATACGCCTATATGGTCGTTTTGTCACTTCCTTGAAATACGACCCATAAGAGCATTTACTAAAGTTGCGCCCCTATCGACAATATTTTCATTAATTAAATACAACGCACAGGATCGTATTCTAAAGTTGTGCTCCTATTGACAGTAGAGCACTTTCATTTTAAAGCATTTTTCCCTTTTATCTGCTTAATATTTCAGGTTTTGCATAGCTCAGTTGGTAAAGCATTGCACTACATCAACAACATGTGATCATGCGATCGTGAGTTCGATCCCAGGGAACACATGTGCTCATAAAGTGTGTATGCGCTATAAAATCACTGGGGTAGTTTATGGATGGGGTCGGTGTAGTTGTAAATTAAAAAAATATATATTTTTTGCTAAATGGAAATATGACAAATGGTGGTAAAAAGTCCAGACATTGCATTAAAATGAACACGCATTTTGGTTGGTAACAACAGTCATATGTCATTTCATGACGTCAGATGTAACGCGACACTGTCATTATTTTTACGCCAGCTAGAGGGCGCATGATGTTAAAACGTAAATATAGGTCGGAATAAGGTGCTTGAAAAACGACCTATAGAGTCGTATTTTTTTGGAGGACAGGTTGCGTTTTAAGTTTTATGAAATTGTTTCTTTTAATTCAGACAAACTTAAGTTTTTAAACTTAAAGGGGGGTGAAATGCTGTTTCATGCATACTGAGCTTTTTACACTGTTAAAGACTTGGATTCCCATCCTAAACATAGACAAAGTTTCAAAAACTAATGTTGGGCGTTTGATGGAGTATTTCTGTGTCAAAAATACTCCTTCCGGTTTCTCACAAGTTTCGGAGAGTTTTTTTCGAGTATGGGTCTACTTGACGGTTAAAAAGAGTGGAAGGTCCTTGTATGGGCCGTACGGGCTCTTCTCCCGGTAGGTTGCGCGCAGCGCGTGACTAGAGCACGCTGTAAACAGTCTTTCAGATGCAGATCCAGTCGTCCGTGAACACTTATGTGGCGCGCCGCGCTCCACTTTATTCCTATGCGTTGACGTCGAGCGACTTCAACGCTTCAGCACAGCATTCCGGGAAGGCAGCGCTGCATTTGAACCGATTTGAACGCAGAAATGACGGGAAGCTTCACAACATCGTTTTCAGTTCCGTCTCAAAATGGATTTACACGCCACTGCTGTCACAGAACTTCACCAAATCAGACCAAAGAAGTGTGTTTTTGACGGAGCGGTCCCAGCGATAAAGGTCCTGCTTTGGAAGCAGCCGGTGAGTTAACTTAAACTGCTTCAAATGTCTCTGCTGTCGGCTACGGACGCATGAGTAAACATCAGTAAACGACACGATCGCGTGCTTCGTCATTCAAATGCTCTAACGGTTACTCCATTGTTGTTCTGTATAACGTTACAGTATTCTGACGTGCAAAACCGTTTTGCTTGCTACTTCTAAGGTCTAGTCGCATACCAATAGTCCATAAACCGAATCATGTCCTCATACACTGCGAGTAAAGACACAAAAATGTGGAGAGGCCATTAAATACAGTAACTTACATACCACAGAGACGGACGTCCTGATGTTGCCGTTTCTCCTGTTCAATTTATTTCTCCTTCAGATTTGATTCTGGATCATTATCTGTATTAGCTGACATAGCGATGGGTTCCTCCACGCTTGAGGACGTCACCGCTTTGCGCGCTTGTCATTCTTTAGCTCCGCCCACACGATACGCCTCCAGGCGCTCGGTTTTTTCCGGAAAGACTCGGTACAGCCTATATTTCTTTTATAAATATGATAAAACTAAAGACTTTTCGGAGATATGAAGGATGCAATACTACTCTATAGGTACTCAAGATTGACATGAGATTGACTGACACTGAGTGTTTCACCCCCCCCCTTTAAGTTTTTTCTATTTCCCAGCATGCTTTGCTAATGTAGAAAAGTTTCTGTTAATGTGGGTTTTTGGAGCGTTAGTCATGGTGACAAGTGGTGCATACGGCTTGGTTTGAAAGCATGTTAAATGCCCTACTCATTCAGTAAGTTTTATACCACGTTATTGGTAACATGTTAGCAAATTATAATATTAGCATTTTCTGAATTAGCTTGTTAAAGCTAGCTAAGTTTATACTAATAAAAATGTTGAAAACCTTGAGGTTACATTACAATTTTAAGTTAAATGTGTGAATTAGTGCACTCAAGCATTTTAAGTTAAGAACAATAAAATAAAACCAAACAAAACAAAAATCTGTCAGGTCTGCTTACTTAAACTTTGAATTTCTTAACGTAAATATTTTGAGGCAACTGAGAGCCTCAAATTATTTGAGCTTTGCCAACTTTATTTGGGATTACTGTGATGGAATACAATAAAATAGTTGAAATGTAAACTTTAAACACTAGAAATGCCAAAGCGAAAATTAGAAATGTTGCCTCTTGTGGGGTCTGAACCTGCAACCTAGAACTAAATTCTAGATTAAAGCACATCCCCATGATCTGCTGAAGTGTTCTCCAGCAGTCTCATTAAGAACAAACAGCAGCTCTGCATGCTCCATCCTCGCATTAATGTCATAAAATATGCCTCTGTAGTCATTAGGGTGAAGAAACTTGAATGCAAAATTACTCAGTGAGAAATGAATTTGTATAGAAGCTGTGGAGGAAGCTTTTATCATGTCGTGCAAGATTCAGATCAACATTTGAAGGCTGTGGTGCTGGAACTCAGGGCGATTTGCGTTTGTGTTTGCGCGTGCGTGAGAGCGCGTGCGTGTGCGTGTGTGTGTGTATGCTTGAGTGTTTTGCTTATTCATGCATGCATGTGACATTTCATGAGAAGCCGTTTTACATCAGTGCCTGCCTGTCTGTGGCCAAAGAGCATTTCCTGTCTGCGGGTTGCCGATTTGATATCACATTTACACATGCCCAATAAAGTCCTTTGTGATTTTGGACAGACAAGGTCATAAAATGTGACATCGAAAGTTTGAGAGAGAGAGCTAACGGATGTCATGATGCGTCATAAGCGGCTGCTGATCCCTGTCTTTTACGGCACTCCCTCCTGTGCTGTGTGGGACAGAAAGTGTCTGTTTGTGTTTGTTTAACCCTGTACTGCACAGCGTCACCCCGAGGCAACATAAAATCTTTTGTAAGCAGTTGTTTACTAGATGCTTTAATCCAAAGTGACACTCATTACACGAACAGTCTTTCTGTAGCGACCTGGGGTTTAATGACATGCACAAGAATGGTGATTGTTAATGACTCGCTCTTTTTTTTTTTTTATTCTTGCTCTTGATAATTTGCAAGGATGTGTGCTAGAAGAGTATATGTAGCCTACACACACACACACAAATTGTGGATGCAAGTTTAACAGGCATGGATTTTTAAGTCAAACTGAGCATTGACATTTGACACTGACATGTATATAGTGCACTATGTGAAGATGTTCTGAATTTATTTCCCGCAGGTTTTTTCTTCTTCTTTTTTTTCTTATTGAAAATCATATTAGAATGTGTATCAACTAAAGTTGCCGGTGGGCAAATATGTTGTATGCGCCCCTTCAATGTCAAATTGGAATAGGAGGAGAACGTTTGGCATATAAATCAAAATAACTGCTTTCAACAGATCAATCTTTATTCATAAACAAATCTATTATGTATAAAAGTCGAGGAACATTCGATGTAAACTGAAAAAAGCTGCATCTATCTTATAATATTTTGAATATGAAAATACAACAAAAAGCAAATACATTTGTCTTAAAGTGGCGGTACAGAACAAAGTGCAGCCGTTAAGTTGCCCTAACAGGGCACTGCGTATCAAAAAGTTAAATTAAAATATATATTTTTATTTTATAGTATTCAATGGCTGACTGTAGTAGGTGATTTCATATAATAATGTAAACTCTTTAAAATTTCTCTGAATTTCCACATTATAATGGAATCATTAGCTACTAGTCATAAAAAGAATTAGGGTCCTTGACCGATTAGAATGAAAAGCATCCAAATTGGATTAAGAGGCATCGATATTTTGGCCCTTACAAGAAATATCATAAAAAGGAGGAAACGATAATCTACAGCAATTAATCCCATACTTTAACTCTTTATTGTTCCTTTCCTTCTTTTGTGTGACTGACTGAAGTTTGAACCCCCCAACCCCCCTCCCCCCATGGACGGCAGACCTAGGGGGGAGACGGTAGAGCTGTGGAAAGATTGCTCTCTCATCTCCTTCTGACAGATTTATTCCCTATTGAATTAAGGCATACTGTATAGTAGAGATGTCAGTTAAAGGGTTGTTATGTTTTAGGTATTTAGATATTATAAAAGCAAAAAAAAACTGAACAAGACAAAAATCTTGATTTATTAACCTATTAAATATGCGCTATGTAGGATTTTTGCAGTAAAATATCCAAAAACCACCAGGCCAGTGTTATATATTTTGTTCAGTTGAGTTCTTACAATTTCCCAAATGTTTCCAACTATGTGTACATTTTGAGAAAATTGCTGTTTTAACCAAGGAGCCGGGATGTCTTAGGGAGTCGCCTGTCAGCTGCATCATATCTGCATTTCCCTCGGTTTTCTAAGATGTTCTGCTTAAAATGTCATTCAGTCAGTCTGTGTTCTGCCAGGACTCACCAGACGAGCCGCTGCTGTGAGCGGCTGAAATAAGCCAATCAGAGCAGAGCTCAACATTAATATTCATGACTCTTCCAAATAAGGCAAAAACAGAGCATTACATCCGGGACAATTGATAGGGTTGTAAATGGACCTGTAGAACCATATCTGGAAAATGTTTGCCCTTAAATAAGCCACATACCCTCTATGTAGATATCCGAGAACAATTTAACATAATGTTTCAACTCATTCTAGGGCACCTTTCATGGTTAACAAATATACCGTAATAAAATGTTAATATTATTTGTTAATTATAATTGTACTTTTGACAGTGTACAAGCATCTGTAAACTACACACAATACTGGATTTTCAGCTGCAGAATCATCATGTTGCAAAGCTGTGTTTTTAAGCAGTTGAAAGTATTATTGTATTTTATGTGTATGTATGATGGAGGGTTATCTGTGTGAGGGTTATGATGGACTGGGAAAGGTTTTGGGCTAATTTTTAGTCCCAGTTTTTCCATGAACTGTTGTGACCATGATGGTTTGGGGAATAATCAATTAATACGAATATGAATCCCTAAAGGCATGTCATGACAGGTGCATGGTGTTTCTGGCTTTGAAAATAAAAAGGGAGGGAAATGGTATTGATATGTTAATGAGGAAAACAATTCTTGAGTGTTTATGTGAGTGCCATATGTAACAGTGGGTTTTTTAAGCATGTTTGTGTTTATGTAAATTAAGTACACTTCACTGTTGAATTAAATATTGTAATGTAAATTTTAAGGTGTGTTATAAAAATAACGAATACTAAATAATACAGTAAAAAACAATGTTTCATATTAAAAAATGGTATGTATATTTAACCTCCTCCATAAAGCATCTTTTTATTTTATTTTATTTTTATTTACAGCATGCAGAGAGCAGTCGTAACCAAGGGTCGAGGGCTTTTCTCAGAAGCACAATAGTGATTGAGCTCAGACAGATCGCAGTAACTCAGCCATGACTGCAATTGCTCTCCCACAATCCCATGCATTGTATAAGTACATGTGCATATATTGATTTATATGCAAAGTGTTTCTTTAAGCAAGCATATGTGTGCTTGATGGAATGTTTACCAGTCTCTGGGGCCTTTAAGAGTGTTGCATAAATGTTTTTAAATAAGCTTTCCCATATGAGTGTGGATAAGTCTTCGTGAGTGAGTGTTTAAAGGATGAAAGTAAGAGTAAAGGTAAATTAGAAGGACTTGTAGTATGATCATTTTCCCACAGGGATGTTTCATCTACTGAGAGAACCGTTTAGTTCTTTCACTTCACACTGTGCTTTACACTTTAATTTTAAGTTTTAAAAAAATACTTGTTATAATAGCTACTTTCATTATTGTATGTGTGTGTGTGTGTGTTGTGTTTAACACACAAATCCCTTTCATCTGTGCAAAGATCTGCTATATACGTATGATCTGTTGATCATGATCTGATTATGCAAGCATAAAAATCATTATCACTGAGAGGTGAAGTGATTAACATCGATTATCTCTTCATCACAGCACCTGTTAGTGGGTGGGCTATATTAGTCAGCAACTGAACATTTTGTTGTCAAAGTTGATGTGTTAGAGTTTGACAAGGGCCAAATTGTGATGGCTAGATGCATGGGCTAGTGCATCTCTAAAACTGCAGCTCTTGTTGGTGTTCCCGCATCTGCAGTGGTCAGTATCTATCAAAAGTGGTCAGAGGAAGGAACAGCGGTGAACCGGCGACAGGGTCATGGGCGGCCAAGGCTCACTGATGCACACAGAGAGCGAAGGCTTTCAAACAGATGAGCTACTGGAGCTCAAATTGCTCAAGAAGTTAATGCTGGTACTGATAGAAAGGTGTCAGAATACACAGTGTGTTGCGTATGAAGCTGTATAACCGCAGACCAGTCAGGGTGCCCATGCTGACCCTTGTCCACCCCTGAAAGCATCAACAGTGGCACGTGAGCATAAGAACTGGTCCACAGAGAAATGGAAGAAGGTGGCCTGGTCTGATGAATAATGTTTTCTTTTACATCACGTGGATGGCTAGGTGCATGTGTGTCGCTTAGCTGGGGAACACATGGCACCAGGACGCACTATGGGAAGAAGGCAAGCAGGCGGAGGCAGTGTGATGCTTTGAGTAATGTTCTGCTGGGAAACCTTGGGTCCTGCCATCCATGTGGATGTTACTTTGACACGTACCACCTACTTAAGCCATGTTGCAGACCATGTAAATGCTTTCATGGAAACGGTATTCCCTGGTGGCTGTGGCCTCTTTCAGCAGGATAATGTGCCCTGCCACAAAGCAAAAATGGTTTAGGAGTCTTTGAGGAGCACAACTACGAGTTTAAGTTGTTGACTTGGCCTCCAAATTCCCCAGATCTCAATCCAGTTGAGCATCTGTGGAATGTGCTGAACAAACAAGTCTGATCCATGGAGGCCCCACCTCACAACTTACAGGACTTAAAGGATCTGCTGCTAACATCTTGGTGCCAGATACCACAGCACACCTTCAGGGGTCTAGTGGAGTCCATGCATTGATGGGTCAGGGCTGTTTTTACAGCAAAAGGCACTGTAAGGCTCAAAGGTCTCAAAACCAGTTCTGATCAAAGAAGTGACCCACACAGAAACAATTTTCTATATTTACTTTGTCTCTGCATTGTTTCACCATTTTCCAATTTCCATCCATCCACCCACCCATCCATCCATCCATCCATCCATCCATCCACCCACCCATCCATCCATCCATCCATCCATCCATCCATCCATCCATCCACCCACCCACCCATCCATCCATCCATCCATCCATCCATCCATCCATCCATCCATCCATCCATCCATTCAAAGGTTTAGGGTCAGTAAGAGGTTTTTGAAAGAAGTCTCTTATGCTTACTTAGGCTGTATCTATTTGCTCAAAATTCTGTTAAGTCAGTTATGTTGTAAAGTAGTATTACAATTTAAAATATCCGTTTTCTATTTTAATATAAAATTCAATATGATGGCAAAGCTGAATTTTCAGCATCATTACTCCCGTCTTCAGTGTCACACGATCCTTCAGAAATCGTTCTAATGTGCTGATTTGGTGCTTTAAAAATTGGCAACTGACATGTTCTTTTTCAAAAGAGTAGCTTGACTATTACGAGTAGCTTGCAAAATGCCCTGAAATTGTCTATGACATTTGCTTTTTTTCCTAATAGTATTCTATATTCCAAAGGCTTATCTCGGCTACGGTTTTCAAACCGACTCCCTCCCTGAAACCCCTCTGGTTAATGTATTCAGCAAATTGATGACAAGATCGCTCTCAACTTGGCCAAGTGTTTGTTATCAACCACCTCAGTCCCCCATCTGCTGGGACGCCAGCCACACATCCCCCATAATTCCCTGCGCAGATGTGGCCATAAGGAGCAAGCTCATCCCAATCTCTCCATATAATCCCTTCACAGCCCATTCATACCAGAGAGAGGTTGTGCAATCACCGATAGACTTGGCTTTCATCAGTTTGGTTCCTTTCTTTTATTGAGGTCAATAGTGAAGCATGTTCTCACACAGTACAATCCCACTGCGCAGAATGTCTCGTAATGTCAGGAGGATTAAAACGCACATTGTCAAATCAAGTCAAAACAAGCAGAGATAACAATAATACATTCGAAAAACCAGGTCTCGGTAATGCTTTCCCTCTTTTGCCAGTAACCTTTATCTTAATCGAAATTCCTGTTGCGTTTTGCTCACAGATCATTTGAAGAAAATATAGGGTTTCAGAGTCATGCACGTGTCCTGGCAAAGTAATAACCCCAAAGTCACGAATGACATTTAATGTTTGAAAGATAAGAGGTGAACACAAATTGAAACTGAAGACTGACTGACCGCACGCTGTCACCATTCACTTTGAAAATGCTCAATTTCTCTTTGCAGAATCCGCATGAAGTGCTTTTTTTTAAAGTTTGTGCTTTATCTTGCTATGCTGGAAGCTCTTCGCTCATTAAAGAGCTGTTGATGCTATTTTTAAATTAGTAAGCTCTCAGAATCTCATTTGGTTCGATATGACAAACTGATTTGGTATATCAGATACTTGCTGTCAATGTATTCATATTTGGCACCTTAAATGCATTTTATTTCATATTTCATGTGAAAGTTCAAGTGTAAGGCAGAATTTCTAAATTGATTAAGATGTGAAGCATACTGATTTATACAACATATGTACAACAGTCCCGCAAAATTTTACAAAATGTCTTCAATAAATAGTCATGGATCATAAACAGTCCATATACATCCATGGATTTAAAAGGTACTTCATTTAATTTTCAATATAAATTGCGAGTTAAATATATCTTAATCATAATAGTGTTTTGGAATGGATCACAACATCAAAAATAAAACAAGCACCCTGAGTTGTGTATAATGGTTTAGTAGCATTAAAAAAAGTCAAGTGTTCACAGTTCCAAGTGTATAAATTTGCTTCATGCATTCACGGCGTTTCCCTTTAAACAGTGATTGGCTGAAAACATAAGTCACTCGTTGTTATTGATGGCCGGTGAGGGTTTGCTCCTTATCCCATCTGTGGCGGCCCTGGAGGTCTCAGTCACAAACCTCCGAGGAATCCACACCGATGTCAGTATCCGCACATACTCCTTTCGGAAGTTCCGGTTGAGGAGTCCGTAAATGATGGCGTTGAGGCAACTGTTGAAATAGGCCATAAAGTAGCTGACCACGAAGAGCCACTCTGGAACACGCGGCGCCATGACCTCTGGGTCGATGGCCACCACCAGTCCGATGAGGTTGAGCGGAGCCCAGCAGATCGCGAACAAAACGAACACAACGAACATGGTGACGAAGTTGCGCAGGTCGCTGGGCCTCACCCTGGAGCGCTCCTCGCTCTTGACCTTCCGCCTCACCTGTATCACCAGAACCCAAATCCTCAGGTAGCAGAAGGTCACCACGCCGATGGGCACCAGGAAGTGAACCACCACCACGATCACAGTGTAGGAGCTGCTGGCAGTCTGCGTGAAGGTGCAGGAGTAAACGCGGGGGTCGTAACTCAGCGAGCCCACGAAGAAGTTGGGAAGAATGGCCAGCACAGTGAGCGCCCAGATCAGGGCCACCAACAGCAGCGTGTTACGGAAGCTGTAGAGACGACCGTAAGCAAAACTGTGACAGATGTAGCAGTAACGGTTGATGGCGATGCCGGTGATGTTGAAAACGGAGCCGATCACGCTCAAGCCCATTAGGAAGCCGCTGACTTTACACTGGGTTTCCCCCAGAGACCAGCCGTCGTGGAAGATCGCGTACAACACCAGCGGGTAGGGATAGAAAGCCACCACCAGGTCGGCGAAGGCCAGGCTGACGACAAACACGTTGCCTGTGTGAAAGAGAGCAAGAAAAGAGGGCTTGTTAATAACCTTGCACAATTTTACACTAAGGCCAGATCAAAAATGATGAGCAAATAGTGTTGGCCCACATCTGGTATGAGTGGAATCCACATGTACCAGATTTGGCCCGGATCTGGGACTACACTATGTTGGATCATATCAATAAAATAAATAAAATTATGATTTTAACTTTACAAATTGACACTGTGACCAGGTAAAAATGTTGATGTTGATGTTAAAAATGTTTATATATATATATATATAAATGGATGCTGCATTAAATATTTTTTAAAGCGTTAAACTTAAAAAAAAAAATTACAAAAATTAAATGTGCTAATTTTGACAGCATTTGCTATATATATATATATATATATATATATATATATATATATATATATATATATATATATATATATATATATATATATATATATATATATATATATATCTTGATGTGGGTCTGGCTTGTCAGGCTAGCAAATTGGCATATTAGAATGGTTTCTGAAGGATCATGTGATGAAACTTCAGTTTTGCCATCACAGGAATATTTTAAATATTTCACAATTTTACTTAATTTGATTGTACTTAACTGTACACTCTCAGAGAAAAAAGTTACAGTGGAGGTACAATTTTGTTCCATGGGGAACAAAAGGTAACTTTATACCTTTAAAGGTACACAATTGGTTCCATATTGTTTTCCTCAGTCTTTTTATGTTAATGAATTAAGATGTTTTATTGAAAAAGTTTGGTCACCATTATGGTGATCAGTGTTCTCTTTAGGGGGGCAGTTTGACTTGGAATTTTATGTGAGTTTGTGGCTTTGTTACAGTGTAAATAAAACACATAATTTTTAAAACAAAAGAAGCCATAAACAAATTGAATCATAAAGAATAATGTTTGACTAAACTCAAATATTATGAAATAATATTCACCAATATATTGCCATAGATCAGACATTCTACATTCTGATTTTTAAAAACATTCTAAGAGGGACATTTTTTTTAAGCACATAGATTTTAAGAATCAGCATATAAATCTCAACAATTGTGGCATACTTTATGCTGCAATGCATGCTGGGAGCCACAAGTTTTATACTGTGGCGGCTTAGAAGGGTGGGAGCTAAACTCTGGAGGACATCAGCTCTCTAGGACTAAACTTACCTATCCCTGACATAGAGGTACAAAAATGTACCCCAGTGACGGCCACTTGTACTTTAAAAGGTGACATTTTGTACTATTTTTTACTATTTTTGTACTATTTTGTACTACACTGTATTTCTGATCCAATACATGCAGCCTTAGTGAGCAAAAGAAAATGTCAAAGACAAAACCCAAACTGTTAAAAAGTAGTACATCGACCTTCTTAGATTTTATGCCAAATTTTTCTGTTTCTGGCAACCAGAAACACATTTTATTTTTCGCCAGCAGTACATGAGAATCATTTCATGCGTTTATGTTTCTGGTAAATAGATGTATGTTGACTTTGTGCATCAAAAAGCACTATTTCGCAGTATACATATTACTATCTGTGCTTTCTTTGCCCCTCAAAGCTTGTGTTGTGGCACTTAAATTGAAAACAGGGGTAAACTCATGTGAACAACAAGATGAGAACATGAGAGAAAATGAGAGAGGGAACGAGAATCAAGAATGACAAAGCTTCAGAGCGAAAAGGAAAGACAAAGACTGAATCACATCATCTTCAAAAGCAGCATCTCCGGGGAGTGTGAAGCCTTTGATTACAGCGTGACAGCATAAAACACATCGCTCTCTAAAACAATGCGCTCTCTTCAACCTCTGCCCTCTCAGATTAATCTCACGCATGGAGTGCTGCGTTTAAACTTCTGTATGTCGAACGATCCATTTGCTCACTTCTCATGTTAAACAGTCACCGTTTACAGATTACCGTATAAACAGCTGACTGAGTCAACTCATTAGCATAGAGTCCAGATAGCCCTTTATTCCGTATTACTGCTGGCGAATATCTGCATACATTTCCCAGGTAGAATAATGAACGTGAAAAGTAGAATCTCACAAAAACATGCTAGGTCACATTTTACTCCAAAATTAATAGTTTGCATAAAATAATGAAGTCTATTCATATTTTTGTGCATCACGATCTTCCTTCTTAACACATTACCATAATACATCAGATATTATATATTATTTATACAAATTATTTTAACTAAGACAGTTCTTTATTTATAAAATTTAAATAAAGATTTAATGCACTTTTATATAAAAGAAGCGCACATGAGTACTTTAAAATGCAATTCTGCAGTGAGAATATGATTAGCATTTGTATTAGGGTAAAGATAACTTTGTGGAATGTGCTTAATATGTGCTTAATTATAATAATCCTACTTAGTAATAATAGAAAAAAAAGAAAAGGTCCAATAAAATATCATTTTCTTTATGCACAATAAGATTTATTTTCATTTATTTATTTTTATTTTATTTTCTGAGTGGTCTGGACATATTCTTGCCAAATATCATGAGATTCACCTTTAACTCTTTCCCTGACAACGTTCTTTTTTTCCTCTTTTTTTTAAGTTGCCAGCCACCGCCAGCACTTTTGATCATATATCAAAAGAAAGATCAGGCCTTCTGCTTTTAAACTAAAAAAAAAAAAAAAAAAAACTTTTATTCTAGCCTCATGCTTTTTTTTATTTATTTTTTTATAAACACTGGATTGTGGGTAAGTTTCATAAAAAAAACATTTTGAGCAAAAAACTGAGAAAATCTGGATCAGATTAGTTGGATGATCAAAACACAGATGGAGTAGATCGAGTCCATCACCACACCCAAAGCTTCACGGTCCTATTGCATTTCTTGTGTCGACATTTCTTCAGTAACATTCGGCCATTTTGATTGATGCTGTTAATTGTTGTTGATCGCATTATTTTTCCTATGTATCATTTGTTTTTCCTTCTTCTTTGTCTGTGTTTTGATCTGGAGATACTGTACTCATTCAGGAGATGTGTAATATCACCTTATAACAGTACACTGTAAAATAATATTTAAAAAATAAGTTACTTGGTTGCCTTAAAATTTTGAGTTCAATGAAATTACAAATTTGATAATCGATAACATTTGTTAAAATATTATTAAAAGATTTAGTAGGCATATTGGTTAATTGCGTTTCTTTTATTTGTGAAGACGCAGTGAAACATGACAAATTGTTCTGTTTTCATGATTTATAATTTTATGTGGTTCAGATACAATAATATTTTGAGTTTTTATTCATTAAACCAATTTCCTTCATCGTATCAACTTAATTTTTTTTATTTCAATAAACTCAACATTTTAAGGCAACCAGGTTACTTCGTTTTTTAAGTTAAACCAACAATATTTTTTACAGTGTAAGAACACAGAAACAGGGTTGTCAACTCTCACGCATTTGGAATGAGACACAATTTCAGGTTCTGTGTCACGTGTGACAGAGCGAGTCACAGCAATCTAGTCTGATGTGAGAATGTGCACGTGACATGAATGTCTATTTGGAGTACAAAGAAATCACAATTGCTGTTGAATTGTATTCATACCTTTCCACTCTGCCTAACTTAATCTCACGCCAAAATGCCAAACCTGCTTTTGATCTTAAACAAAGCAAAGCTTTTGAGTTTTTTAAAGTTTTAATGCGAAATTCAAACAATAAATAACGCTAATGTGGCATAATCTTAAAGCCAGAGAGGCGTTGAAAAACGGAGTTGCGACATGCTCTCGTCTCCCACGCGGTCAGGTGGTTCATGGAGCACTCAATACTTCTAGCGCCAATGCATTTGAATGGCTTAAGAGGATACACAACCGTTTCGCTATACAGATGTTTGCAGCAAATTTTGGTAAACAGTACAGCATAGTGTGCATTGATTATTAAGTCAACCATATTTACAGGATAGTTTTATTAGGGAGAGTGATAGAGATACAGCATTGTAACATTAATGTTATTCTTGTATTTAGCCCTCAGGTATTCCTTACTAATTGGTCACACTCATACTTATTGATGACAAACCATACAGCAAAACTATTTTTCAATTAAATAAATGTTCTATATTTTAGTTCAATAATATTTATTGAATAATTTGAGGAGATATTTTGGTACTAAATACTATTTGTGCTATAATTATTGTCAATTAATCGCTGAATGCGATAATTTGACCCATGTTTAAAATAGTGCTAACACAAACTCATTTTTCCTTATTATGTACAGTAGGCTATACTACATATGAACTGATACTGAATCAAGATCGATATCGATATCTCACCATTCCCCCCCCCCCCCCCCCCCCCATTGCAGGGAAGCGTTTTTTCCTAATTGACGAGATCAGTGGCAGGGAATGAGGTAAAAGAATAATAAATAATTGTATCAAAGTCATGAGTGGGAAACAGCTTTAATCAGGCACACATTTCCCCCTCATTGCCTGAAGCTTTTTAGACCATTTTAACATTCAGAGGCTTTCTCCCTCCCGGCCCTAAGACTCCGGAAGAAACGTGAGGGCCATAAACTTAAGGACCCCCATTAATCAGACTTTCCTGTTGAAAGCGATGCAAAACATTTCACATGGATTTTGTCAGATATCACCAATAGCAATGCATATACAATCCATCCTTTCCAGCAAATGCCAAAAATCATCCCCATCCCATTCTCAGCATGACATTATGGAGATATTAACCCATTTTTAACCCATATTTTCTTCTGTTCATCACCGTGGCCTTTAAAAATGATCCAAAAAAAACATTTTCAGCCTGTCATGTTGAAACGACACTGACTTTTCTCTTTTCAGCTATTCTCAGCTTTATTCACACGATAAAGCTATCGAATGATAAACACAATTACCCTGACCTACCGGAGCCCAACCTTTCTTCTCTGTGCTTCCTTCTCTTTTCTTTAGACTTTTATCCCCACATATAATTCAGCTGAGATGAAGCACATTCAAGGTCATACTGCTGCTCAGTAGATGAATGTACCATGAAATAATACCCAATGTGAGAGCTATAAAATACACTTTTGTGTTCGCAACCAACCTGTGGGTAACATGCATGGTATACAATCGCTATATAATCCTCTATTTCTTTTTTTTCTTCTTTTTTATAGTTTTAAATTAATAATGTCATATTAATGTCTCCTCTTTATATTCATGTCTTTCTTTCTTTCTTTATTTATTTACTTTACTATAATGCATCTCTGCATATTTAGAGCTGTATCAAGAGATGATTATGCAGAATATTGATGTGATTTCAGATAATGCTAAATAAATGCCGCCCACTGAGCAGGAATAATTAATGAGCAACAATACAGCATAATAATAAAATGATGATATAGCAGACAATATAATGTATAATATAGTAATTTGGACAGTTCTCTCTGTCTTGTATGAAAATATGCGCAACGTATACAAGATAACGTATATGAGAAATATGTTTGATTTAATGGCGTGTGTGGGGGGGGGCATGTTGCTGTGGCATATGAGGACACAAATGTGTATAATGACATGGGTATGACATAGGTAATACAAGGAGAGGGTGAAATATGAGGACATTGGCCATGTCCCCACTTTTTAAAATGCTTATAAATCATACAGGATGAGTTTTTTTTAGAAAGTAAAAATACAGAATGTTTCCTGATGGGTAGGTTTTGGGGCAGGGGCAGTGTAAGGGGATAGAAAATATGGTTTGTTCAGTATAAAAACCATTATGCTTATGGATTGTCCCCAAATGTCAGAAAAACAAACGTGTGTGTGCGCGTGCTCGCGCGCACGTGTGACAGAGCGAGTCACAGCAATCTAGTCTGATGTGAGTGTGCACGTGACATGAATGTCTATTTGGAGTACAAAGAAATCACAATTGCTGTTGAATTGTATTCATACCTTTCCACATTCAAGATCGTGCATCGGGGTCCCTACACCTTTTGACAAACACAATTTCATTATTTTACATGACTTTTTCTTGTAATTTGTGATAGCTGATAAAAAAATTTGTAGATCAGAACTGGAAAAAATCATCATGACAAAGTGTCATGTCTGATAATTTCAGGTTTTCCAGAACTATAGGAACTCTCGTAATAATGGGATATGAATGTCACATATCAATTTGACAACACTGTTTTTTCTTTTCAGTTTTCTAAAAATTAGTAGTGGAAGTACGCCGACTGTGAGGATATGGAAATATAAAGAGTAAGAAAAGAAGCAGTTAGGAACATGAAGATAAAGGTAAATGACTTTTCCTAGTTACAGTGTGAAGGAAAACCTGACAGGGGAATCTGAGGAAAAGTTCTGGAGACAGAACTGAAGGCTAGGGTTCTTATAGGTTCATTATAAAAGCACTTGAGCAGGGTCAGACAGGGTTATGAAACCCTCAGAGTACAGTATAAAATGATACATGCATGCCCTGCTCACCTGTCAAAGACTTTAAGCGCAGAAAAGAAGAGCTACAGCTGTATGAGACACATACACTCCTGCTTCAACAAGCCCACAAGACTGGTGGCCTTTTTAGCTTTTCCTTAAGGACCTGGACAACCTTTGCAAAAAAGATTTCGTCAAGCCATGCCAAGAACAATAATAGATCTTGACCCTGCCATTTCTAACTGATAGCCATTGAGGAAATCCTTCATTTGTGTCCAGGCAGTTCATCCAGACAGGTACAGGAACTCTTGGGAATGAATGGCCACACAAATCATCAGAATAAAAGAGAAAGAGAGCCAGTGCAGTGCAGCAGTGCATCCCTCATATAAATGGCTATTTGATCAATAGTATGATTAATTCACTGAAGGGTTTAATCATGAATGTAATAATAAGTAACCCTTGGAAAAATCAAAAGGTCAGTAAATATTGCTACAGAGCATAAACAGAAAATGAAGCCAATCAGCAGAAATCCATGCAGTCCTTTCTTATTGATGCATGTGAATCCTATTTGTTTTCAGACTGCTTCCTGAGTCTTTAGGCCTGAAGCGTTTCATTGTGCTGTCCGTGGGGCTGAAACCAAACCTCCAGCCATGGCAATTAGAATTTACCTAAGCACACACACTTAGGGCCCTATTTTAACGATCTGAGTGCACGGTCTGAAGCGCATGGCGCAAGTGCTTTTAGGGCTTGTTCGAATCCACGTTCACTAGTTTAATTATGGAAAAATTGGTCAGCGCCCCTGCCGCATGGTCCAAAATGGTTGTACCTGTGCTGTGTTACAGTTCGTTTTTATTATGCCCTTCACTCGCGAACTTCCCTCCGTCTCGTTCACTCGGATGTGCGTCATTGCTTACGTTGCATGAGTGTCCACTACTGGCGGAAACTTTCCAATGGACTGAACTGGAACGCCCTAAGCCCTTGATCACTTGGAATCCACTATGGAGTTGATTTTTTTCCTTTACGAAATTGTTTAATGCAGCATTCTATATGTATATGGATGTGTTTGGGCTGTTTTTAATATTTTTAAAAATATCTTAGAGTTGTTTGTGGTGGGATAAATTAAACGCGATATGCGGTGACATCACAATCGCGTTGCATTGTGGTATATGAAGCTGTCTGAAGTGTACATATGAAGTAGACTTGCTCCCTCGGTCAAAATCTAGGGAGCAAGGGTCTGTCCATATAAACTTCCCTTGTTCCCTTCACGAAGTGGAACGCACTTTAAAATGGCGGCGTGGATTCCCCCAAGGGGAAGTGCTTAGGGAAGTTCGCAAGTGCGTGTCTTAAAGTGGAGTGGAACGCAGCACTGGTGTCTTAAAGTAGCACTAGGTAACTTTTGCTCTCGGGGTCCCCCTACAGTTGGGAAAAAATATTGTCCTATACTACTGTCATAAACTCTGTCATCCTTCATCAGGGGATGTGCGTGTGCATTTGTTGACTTGACAATCATGATAGCCCTGAACTAGTGATGAGCCGGTCGTCTCATATCCCGCGGACCAAGTATGTCTATTTAATGGTTGCGGGTACAGGGCGGGCCAAATAATTTCATAAAAGCGTGACCCGAGGGTTGGAAAAAAAGCCGACCCGCGCATCACTAACAGTTACCCTGAACACTGTTCACATGCAGGAGTTCTGCTTGTGTCGCGTGTGAAATATCTTCATCCTAGGTACAGTCAGTGGCATATGTTCCAGCATGTCATATGAATATAATTTCATGGGTTTTATTTTTTTCAAACGCCAAATGATCACGTTTACAAGCCAGCGTCATTATAGTAGCCTATAGTCTATTGGTCACCGTTTTACAGAATCTATGATACTTCAATTCAATGTTTGAGGGGTAGGTGATAACCATAGCAAGCATGACAGCCGAGTCAGCATCGGTCGGGCACGCCTCCTTCAGCTCACGGCAACGAGCAAACGCTGGTCCAATGTTGATCCTCGTCGTGTCTTTAATCCCATCACTTTTTCGTTTCCTCTTATTGCTTTCCTCCAACATAAACTTTGTTTTCTTATTTTTTAACATCCGACAAACAAACGATACTCGTTGGGCTCGTACGTCCGAATGTAAGGAAGTGTGGGTATTGGTGGAAGTGACGTATATGCCGTAAAGCAGTCGAATGTTGTCGTTCTTTTTGTTCTCTGGTTACTACCCAAAACCCCCCAAAAAGTTTAAAAGTACATTTAAAAATGATACAGACCCCGTCAGGCTATGGCAGACGTGTCATTCAGCCTATTGTATGTCGATGTATCATCACAAGAGTCTAGATCATATATTATGACGGTTGTAAAGTTACCTGGTGCTGATTTAATGAGCCATGGGTGTGTTTTAGGGCATAATTCGCAAATTAACCAATCAGAGTCTCGTCTCCCGCTCCCTTTAAAAGCCATCTGCGATTGCACCGTGGCGGAATTTATGAGCGGAAAGAGCCTTTTATTTTTAATATTTAAAGGGATAGTTCACTTTAAAATGAAAATCTTGTCATCCTTTACTCACCCTCAAGTTGTTTCAAACCTGTAAGCAAGAGACACAAGAAGATTTTTTGAAGATTGTCAGTAACCACAGTTAACTGGAACCATTTACTTCCAAAGTTTTTTTTTCCTACTATGGAAGTCAATTGCTATAGTTAACTGTTTGGTTACTGACATTCTTCAAAAAATCTTCTCTTGTGTTCAGCTGAAGAAAGAAATTCATAAAAAAAAGTTTTTTGCAAAAGTAAGCTAATTGGAAGGAGGAAAAATGTGAGCAGGACTGACATGTTTCATGTTCCTCTTATTTAACCCAAATAAAAAAAACTAACTATCAGTTAAGTTTAAAACTTCTTTTAGAGAGTGAAAGGTGATCCAAGTGTAATCAGAGGAAATTGAAATTGCTAAATGCGGCTTATGATTCACTTTGAGCTCAATTCCGCTTGAGTTCAAGAAGTGTAATTACTAATGGAGGAGGATGACCTTGAGGAACATCACATGCGGCCTCATTTATGTGCTCATTAGCACAGCATCTGCGCTGTTACTCATAATTGATAAAAGCTGATACCACACGCCACCTCTCTAATGCATATGATTAAACACCATGTTCAAAAAAAAAAAATTATGAATTCAGAAAATGCTTGAATTCAGAACCTTAGTGTTGACACAATTTTAATGAGAGAAAGCTAAAACATGCTGGCAACATGCTAATTTATGCTAAAAAAACACACATCCTAGCAACATATTAAAACAAGTTAGCAATGTGTTAAACCATGATAGAAACATGCTACCAACATTCTAGCAGCTTATTAAAAAGTATTCTTGGTATGCTAGAAATGTAGTGTAAGGGAAATTGTGAACAGCAAACTATAACAAACCATATAAGGCACTTTTATTTTTATAAAACTTATATAAGATGTTTTTGTTAAATATAAGGGGGATTCTAGTTTTCTGTAGTAAACTCAATTTTGTTTGATAACCTTCAATACTTTTCTTAAAAGGACTAGTGTGTTCGTTGTCTGTAGCTTTGAGCAAGTTCTCAGAAACTTCAAGGTTGGACAGTTGCAGATAACAACAAGGAGTCTGTTATTGTGTTTTTGTGTTATTGGCCCTCATCCATTGAAATGAGAGCATAAAAGAACGAGTGAGGGGCTTTGGTTTTTGTCTTTCCTGACTGCAGACAGCCTGTCATACCTATCTATCTATCTATCTATCTGAACGTCCATCCATCCATCCATCCATCCATCCATCCATCCATCCATCCATCCATCCATCCATCCATCCATCCATCCATCCATCCATCCATCCATCCATCCAGAGCATCTACTGTATAGTAATTTAGTCTTAAACTCTTCAACCTTACAGCTTTTTTAAACATTCAGACCAGGCATTCTCAAGCCAACATCAAAGTTTGTCTACAAAGTACAAACTATACATTATTTTTATTTTACTATTATAGCCACACACATTATGTTCACACTACACACACATAAAAATAAAAATAAAAGAAGAAGAGATGGTTCTGTGCAGTATGCAACAAGAAACCTCAAATGATGAATAATCTGCTTTACTTCTCAAAAGCCACTTCCTAATTCAAGAAAGAGAAAAAAAATGATAGAATTATCATGTAAAAAGGTTTTCAGCAGTGAGGAGCATAGCATTAAATGTTTAGTTTATCTGTTTAAAGCATAAACCTTGATCCTGAAATGTTAAAGCACTTATCAATATTAACCTAGTTGGGAATTATACTCAGTCCAGCAGTTCAATTTTTTATAGATATATTATAACATGCATCAGGGTGAAGGACTCGGGTCAAGGCGGATTACTGAGGAACCACTTTCTGTTCCTTTGGAGTGATATATTCACAAGGTCATTTCATACTAGGTAAAATATGGAAATCACATTATAGGGCTTTTGCAACTTTTGGAATATGCAGATGAGGACGGTGACATGTTTTTTGTTGTATTTTTATGGATTGCAAAATGTGGCAGGGGTCCCGTGTTTGGGGATATGTGAAGTAAGAATGATGAAAAACTGGACTGAGGCCCAAATACAGCACCAAGGGCTAATCTTAATTGGAACCCAGAAGCATGAACTCTCAGTAGAACCAAATGACAAGCACTATATTGTGCCTTTGAGCCATGGCCACTGCAGCTTCAAACAGATCCCCTCACCTCCACAGCATGAAGGTCCTGAAGGCTCTCTATTACTAATATATACAGCATATATATATATATATATATATATATATATATATATATATATATATATATATATATATATATATATATATATATATTAAAAATAAAAATATAAAAATAAAAATAAATTGCATGAAATAATTATTTACTGACTATTATACTGTAATTATACTATCTACTATTATGAACTTTCCATGACAACATATTTTTGTATCTGCCAGCCAGCACCAGCATTTTTGATCATTTCCAAAAAACTTTGGTAGCACTTTATTTTACAGTGCTCTTTCTTGTTATATGTTAATTGTACTTACTTTAATAATAACAGCAAATTATGCATACAACTAACCTCAACCAAACCCTAATCCTAACCCGAACTTAATTAATATTACTCAGTACTTATTATATAATTACTTAATATACTTAATATTAGTAATTCAGTACTTAATATATAATTACACTGTAACAATGACACCTTAAACTAGTGTAACCATGTCCATGGCCTCAGAATATTTTGTTGTATTAATATCTAAACATACAATATATCAAATTGAAAAGAAAGAACAGTCTCTGCTTTTAAACAAACAACAAAACATTTTATTATAGCTTTGTTTTTTAATCAACACTTGAGTAAGTTTAATGAAAAAAACAACAATTTGAACAAAAATCTTAAGAAAAAAAAGAAAATGCCTCATGAGCTATCATCTTAATTCATTGATTTTATTCAAATAAAAAATATTTTTTTAATGATGAATCAATCTGTCACAACTGAAGTGGTAGTTCACAGAATGATGATGATGTAGATAAAATAGTAACTTAATTTAATAAACACAGAGAATACATAGATGAAGGTATACAGCAACGTATGGCATAAAGACAAGAACTGACAATGAACTGAATGAGACGGGAGTATAAATAAATACACAGAGAAACAAAATGGCAGACAGTTGAATGTAATCAGTGACCAAAGAGACTAATGCTTCATTCCAGGCAGGGTTTTGAGCCCGTAAGTTACGATTTCAAACCAGGACTCACGACTTTGTAGCGTTCCAGGCAAAGTCACGCCAAACTGCCTGAGCGTGAGGAATTGATAGGTAGATGTAAGCAAAAAAAATTCCCAGGATGGTAGGGGAAGGTACTGCCTTTTTTGTCTATGTTTGGCTAGAAGGGCTCTCTTCCGATTGGTTATATATCTCATATTCATGAGAATATGTTCATGGCAGGCTATCAAAGTCTGTTTTGATCGTCTTTACAAAAGAAGTAGCTAAAAAAATGTCAATCCAACATACTAAGAAAAGCGCTATATGTCCGTGTCTTCAGATTTATATTTCAAGTTCACAATTTCATAGCCAATTTCATAGAAAAGACACCACAGATTTTATTTATTATGAACCTAACATTGCATAAACTTGCTAGTAATAGACAATTTTAGTCCAGGTTAAACATAGTAATTGTGTGTGTGTGTGTGGGCACGTTTTGTGACATATGAGGACACAAATAATGACATGGGTATGACAGGTATTACAAGGAGAGGGTGAAATATGAGGACATTACCCATGTCCCCACTTTCAAAATGCTTATAAATTGTACAGGATAATTTTTTTTTAGAAAGTAAAAATGCAGAATGTTTCCTGTGATGGGTAGGTTTAGGGGCTGTGTGTGTGTGTGTGTGTGTGTGTGTGTGTGTGTGTGTGTGTGTGTGTGTGTGTGTGTGTGTGTGTGTGTGTGTGTGTGTGTGTGTGTGTGTGTGTGTGTGTGCGCCAGGGTGCTTACTGCTTGCTTGTTTGAGGGAAATGGAGGAGAAAAAAACATGTGCATAAGGAAAGAGAAGCAGTTATACGTATTATATATTCACGTCATTTATATTTCTGTAGGGGCTGCACTTGTTGTTTCGCAGGCTGTGACGTCAGGGTACGTAACTGGGAGTACAGTGATCTAGTACGAGTTCACAGGTGGGAAGTTGACTGCCGTTCCAGTGCACTTTTACAAGTAGAAGTTTAGAAAAACACGGGTTACGGGTTGCCCACACTGTTTTCGTTTGAAAATCTTTTTCTCTTGGTTTGGCCTTCCATCCACACTGAAGTGGTGTTTTTATTCTTGAAAACAATGCTTTTTGAAAATGCTCTCCAAAGTGGATACATTTGGAAACTGTTTTCACATTGTGGACTGTGAAGACGATGAGACGTTTAGTCATGTGACGCATATTGTACCAATAGATGTATTTATGCTGTTATTGTGGCAGTTATGTGCTACTCACTTTCACACAGTTGCTAAAATGTTATTTTGCATACTTCTATATCACAGTCCTGAAAGGACTAGCATTTGCTGTCCTGTGCCAAAACAGAGAGGATTTTTGTTTTAGACCAAACATAATAATGGTGAGTGAGTGCAACCTGAACGCATCAGTGAATGGTGAGATATTTTGTTAAATAAAAATATCCTGCCAGAAGATTTGCATCTGTATCATCTCAGTGAGATTTTATGAGGTTCTATGCATTTTTTGATGTTTTTTGATGAATCTTTGGAAAACTAAACACATTTTTTTTTCAAATCTATCATGATTAATGTAGACATAGTAGACTGGGTAAACCGAGCCTGGTCTGCCGGCGATTTGATTTCGGCCCGCAGCTCAGTCTGGAAACCGGTACATTCATTTCTACTGCTTCTGTTACACTTTAGCGGGAACCAATCACAGACTGGCTTATCCACCTGGCGCGCTATTGGCGGGTTTAACGTGATGACGGATAGAGAAGCAATGGGTTGTTGCCTGTTGATCACGCGTCTTGTAGTCTGATTGGCTGAAGGACTATCTACTTGCATAAAGAGTCATTTGAATAATGCTCGTTGATCACACCTCTTGTGCTGTAGAAAATACAGAGCAGACTCTCCAGACCAATGTCTTAAATTGAGCTTGGTCTGTTGATAGCCAGACAATAGACATAGCCTAACTAGGACGCAATTAATACTAAACTGAACGGAAGCACATAAAACCACACCGGAATTAAACTAAATATGTTATTTTACTCCAACAAAACAAAATTAAAGTTAAGATCAGGTAGAAATTTGAGAGAAAATGGATCAGAACAATAATCAAAATGTTTGATGGTTACATTATTTTACAAATAACGCAAGCAATGCTTCTATTGCTTTTTTCTGCTTCTTTGCTAGTTTTTGGATCTGGAAATTCTGTTATTTTCAAAGATGCTTATAATGGCACCATCAACAGTGCAAACATGGATTTCCTTCAATAGTGTTTTGTCATAAATTCTGTAAATTCTGTATTAATTGGTCGGCTCATTTTCAGTAAGCCAAAATAAACTCTCATACCTGATATTTCAGGTTTACTTTGCCATAAATAAAATATATAAAAAAGTATTACACATTCAAAATCTTGCTCTTCCTGCTCTGGAATTTGTTGTTTTCCTCTCAAAGTATAACTGCTGCATGAGTTTTACATCATTCTACCAAACACAAATTGAAAAAAGACTATCCTACTTGTATCAAACCACATCTGCAACTTCTCTACAAGCTACAATATGATCAGTCAGCCCACTCCGAACCTCTGTTCCTTGCAGCCAAACACCATTACATCATTCACTCGTCTGAACATCCATATAAAACACAATATTCTCATTGAAGGCCTCTGTCAAAATGTCAACATGTTGACCTTTGACTCCTTCAACGTGAATCAGATGAGTCATGGAGTAATGTAAATAAAATGTCTCAGATTATGTTATGTAACTGCAAACAGCAGAATAAATGTCACAACAGATCATCTTTTCTGGCTGTGGTGAACTCTTTAGTGAGAAGATATATACATTCTTAATATTATGTTGGTCCCCCTTTTGCTGCCAAAACAGCCATGACCTGCATGGACTCCACTAGTCCCCTGAAGGTGTGCTGTGGTATCTGGCACCAATAGGTTAGCAGCAGATCCTTTAAGACCTGTAAGTTGTGAATTTGGGCCTCCATGGATTGGTCTGTTCAGGACATTCCACAGATGCTCGATTAGTTTGAGATCTGGGAAATTTGGAGACCAAGTCAACACCTCAAACTTGTTGTTGTGCACCTCAAACCATTCCAGAACCATTTTTGCTTTGTGACAGGGTGCATTATCCTGCTGAAAGAGACCACAGCCACCAGGGAATACCGTTTATGGTTGTTCATGGTCTGCAACAATGCTTAGATAGGTGGTACGTGTCAAAGTAACATCCCGTGGATAGCAGGACCAAAGGTTTCCCAGCAGAACATTGCCCAAAGAATCACACTGCCTCCTCCGGCTTGCTTTCTTAGTGCTTCCTGGTGCCGTGTGTTCTCCATGTAAGAGATGCACACGCACCCGGCCATCCACGTGATGTAAAAAACGTGATTCATCATTAAATCCTTACGCTTGCCAATTTTTCCAGCTTCTAACACATCCACTATAAGGACAAAATGTTCACTTACTGCCTAATAAATCCCACCCACTAACAGATAATCAGTGTTATTGATTTGATATTGTCATAATGTTATGCTTGATCGGTATATGTGTGTTTTGGGTTCGCCTAATTTTAATTTTTCTTTCTGAACAGTGTGGATTTTTATTCATGCTAATGTAAAAGTAAAGATTTAAAGGTTTTAAAATGCTTCAGGCATGCAATCTTTGATCAGATCAAAATTAGGGGTTCATGAAATTCAGAGCGTATGCCTCAGCCCACAACTCCCAGTGATCAAATGATTTAGTCCAGAGCTTTGCATTATTATCACTGCTTGTAGGGGCTGGAACGATGGATTTCATTAAAGTGATCAGATCATGCCTAAATGTATATGCATAATGGGGCTCGAAAATCTTGACATGCAGCACTTTTTTTGCTGGGTCTCTGGTTTGTGAAATCAGGATGAATTGGTTTTGAAGATCATGGTGATGCCTCAGCCTGCCTGCCCAGGGTTTTGCTGTTTTATCTTGTGCCAAGGTAAAGTCAGCATGCCGCATGTATAAGAGAGCATTCGCCTAAAAAGCAACGTAATGTTTGCAAAGCTTCAGCATCAATTTAGTTCTGTGTAAATTAACACGCTTTATTATGGGTGCGTTTGTATGGCATTTCGACACAAACACACAAAATATATAAATAAATGTGACCATAAACATAAAAATGTTTAAAAAGCTGTTTCTGTCACTGTCTGCAACAATCCAACTGCAAGACCTTTGGTTTAAAGTGTCACCCTGAGACGACAACATCATGGTCCAGTGAGTATCAGGGCTGCATCTGTTAAATTGGACGGAGACAGAAAGGGTGGACATTTTTGTGTTTTATGCATTCAAATCTAAGCATCTTTCAAAAAGATTATAAGAGGCTGGCGTGCTGAGAACAGACAGGCGGAGACAAACGGTTACTGTTGTGAACCTATCATCAAGTAAACCTGAAAAAGTGATGCCGAAACTATGTCTCCTATTTGAACCTGCTGTAGAACCAAACAAGAACTGAATACAAACCGTTTGGTAGAGAGTTTTTTTTACCCGTTAAATTTCAAACCCCTCCTGGGCAATGACATTTGCTGGCGCATCAGTGAGGGAAAGACTGGTAAGGGGGGAAAAAACAAAAGAAGGAATAAAGGACACCAGCGAAGTTTTATTACATTGGTGAATTCACTTTTGACACATACAGGCTCTGATGATACCATAGCTCAACTGGGCTGAATAGATTGAATATAATTAAACGGTCTTGGAAAAGAAAGGGAGATGCGAGCACTATTTCACAGAATAGACAAATTCACTTAACATTTACTGCGTCATTAATGTTATGAAGTACATCTTCAAGTCCACATCATATACCTTATCATTCAAAAGATGGGTAAGAACTGTTTTATTGTTCTCGAAAGAAAGCTCCTTTTTGGTTAGATCAAATTAAAAATAATATTGTGCAATAATATTACGATTTCAGATAACTTTTTTCTATTTTAATATATTTAAAAATGCAATTTGGGATGGTTAAACTGAATTTTCAGCAGCCATTAGTCCAGTTTTCAGTGTCTCATCCTTTATAATTCATCACAAAGTTTTGGTGCTTAAATAACATTTCTTATTCAATCAACTTTATTTATATAGCGCTTTTACAATGACGATTGTTTCAAAGCAGCTTCACAGTGTTAAACAGGACAATATTGCAACTAAAAAATTATTTTTTTATTTTTGATATTTGTACTATAAATGCAGTCCAGTCCATTTTGTTGATTTTTTTTTTAAGTTACAATTTTAACTCATTAATAATTAATGTTGAAAAACTGCACTTAATATTTTTGAAATATTTTATTTGAAACAGAAATCTTCTGAAACATTACGAAACGTTTCCTTCCTCGCCAAATAAAAGAAATCTTTCTAAATGTGTCAAAATATACTGAATAAAATATTACACAAATGTTTCACCCTAATATAACAAATAACTAAACATAAATTTTAAATGTAATTTCAGTAGGCTTCTAACTTCTAATTTCACGTGCTATGTTTCTGGGTCTTGTTGATTCACTTCTGGCATAAAAAAAATTTGGTAATTTAATAAGAATTTTTCCAGATGTTTCATTGTTTTTCACTGTGTTCTTATTTTTTGCCAAAGGCTCTTAAAAATTTTGATTACATAAAAAATGTCATGGATTGTTTTAGAGAGAAACCAATAATACAACATAATGTTACATAATCCATCGTTATTCAACTGCATATGCGTCACGTCCTGAAGGATGTCGTCATAGTTAGAGATTTCATGAGATATTTTCAAGAGGGAAATGCATATTTATAATATAAAATGATTATTGGACAAAACAATAGACTGTAATTTTTTTTTAAAAAAATACAATAATTCAAGAATGCATATTTTGCTTAAAAATTCAAATTCAATGAATTTTGTCTTGTTTTCCAAAACAAATATCCAAATATTCTTAAATCAAGACTAAACGGACACAATATGAATTATTGTTTAGTGAAAATGTGATCAAAAAAGTTTATTCTTAAAACAAGAAAAAATATCTGCCAGTGCAAGTTCAGAAAAATAATCTTGTTTTCCCTTTAAATTAAGTTTATAATTGTAACTCCACTGGCAGATATTTGTTCTCATTTTTAGCATGAACTGAATCATAAACAGAATCATTTAATGATTCTTTCAGAAAATAAGACTTAATATCGCTTAAAGTCACTTTGCTTCTAAAGTAAATGTCTTCATGTAAAAACGTTTTGATATTTGTACTAGAAAACAAGTTTCCAACATGTCCATTCTCTAATTAAAATGTTTTAAGCAAACATGCTTTCTTGAGAATAAATATGTGCCTTTCCCTCCAGATTATAGTTTTTTAAATCCCTTTAACTATAACGACATCCTTGGGGACGAGACGCATACTCAGTTGAATAACAATGGATTATAATATAATGTTATATTAGTGGTTTATCTCTAAAACAATCAATGAGATATAATCAAAACTTCTAAAGGCATGGGCAAAAAATATATAAAATAGTACTGCCTTTTACTAACCTTTAGACATCAATGTCATTTTATTGCTGCTATGTAATTAAGTTTGCTTTGACATTGAAAAAACCTTGAACCTAAAGCTCAAAAGTATTGTATAACAGGAAAGACAGCGAGAAAAACAGTGAGGTTAACGTTCTCAGGAATACACATCAAATCATCTGCTCATAAAGGCCTTGTGTTTAAAATCCTTGGTATTGAATGTCTTTAAAGAGCCCAAACAAATCTGTGTTGCTTTCTTCAGAGTAGACCCTAGCCACGTTAAACTTTGATGCTTCTGGAAACGTTTTTACTGCCCTGTGAGGAGAGTCTCCAGGCATTAAACAACGGCAGGTGGGCTGCTTTCTCCCTCTCTGAGCACTGTTCAGACAGTCTACAGCCTGCAATGTGCATCCAACCCACAGCTCTCCAGCACAAACCTACTTTCTAACGGAATTGCCCAAAGGTCCAAAATGCACAAAGAATTCAAAACAGATATGGAAAGGATTCGGATTTGTAAGACTGATCTTATTGCTGATGGCGGCGGTCTTTCTTTGAAGGGCTCTGTTCTTCTTTTATTTCCTGCTTCCTCTCGAGTCTCTTAATGTCAGACAAACATCCCTCCACTTTGCGATTGGTGTTCATTTCTTTGGTCTCCCTGGGGTGTGTCTGTTTGCGAGGTGTTTCCACACTTTTGCAGGACATAAACGCCATACTAAGCTCTGCATTACTGCTTCAGAGGCAGGTGATGAGGACAGCAGTTCAGTTATAACACTCTCTCACCAAGGCTCAAAAAATCAAGGAGAAATTCAAAATCCCACACACTCAGAGAGAGAGAGAGAGAGAGAGAGAGAGAGAGAGAGAGAGAGAGAGAGAGAGAGAGAGAGAGAGAGAGAGAGAGAGAGAGAGAGCAGATATACACCTTATACGAGAAGCACCACAGATGCTGAGAGGCTTTGACAACTCAGCGGATGGACACTGACCCGATTTAGGTTTAATCATGCATAGCCCTGTTTATCATCTAACCCACTCCCTAAACCTACCCATCATAGAAACCTTCTGCATTTTTACATATAACAAAAAAATACTTTTTAAGTTTTACAAATGAGGATGTCCCCAAATGTAGGTTTTTAGAGATTGTGTCTGTTTTTGCTCGCTTCTGGGAACAATTTTGTTCCCAAAAATATGTTTAAGTAGGTACACACACACACACACACACACACACACACACACACACACACACACACGTCTGGTTCACTATCTTTGTGGGGACTCTCCATAGACGTAATGGTTTTTATACTGTACAAACCGTATTTTCTATCCCCTTACACTGCCCCTGCCCCTAAACCTACCCATCACAGGAAACTTTCTGCATTTTTACTTTCTCAAAAAAAAACTCATCCTGTATGATTTATAAGCATTTTGTGGGGCAAAGTGGGGACCACTGGTCCCCACAATGTATGTGATCTCAGGTTTTACTATCCTTATGGGGACATTTGGTCCCCACAATGTAATAAGGACAAGGACACACACACACATACTCGGTTTTGCTATCTTTGTGGGGACTCTCCATAGACGTAATGGTTGTTATTCTGTAATATTCTATCCCCTAAACCTAAACCTACCCACCACATTTAATTTGACTTTTCATAGATTTCCAAAACCATAATAAAGGGAATATACACACATATGATATAACACATATCTATAGTCAAACCAAAATGTATGCAGACACCTTTATGCCAACTGAAAAATTTAGATGTGATCAGTCACTTAAAAAAATTTCAATTGGAGACCAATTTTTTTTTTCCCCCAGTGCACCTATTTGATAATGCTAATAATAAGAAATTATTCTTGATTATGATTTCCAAAGGATCATGAGACTGGAGTAATGATGCTTTACATCACAGCAATAAATAACATCGTAAAATGCAAACAGAAAACATGTATTTAAATCAATCTAATGTAGCCTTGGTAAGAATAAGATACTTTTGAAGAAATTTGAAACAATATAAGTCAAGGTGAGTAAATGTTACGTTTTCTATCCCTTTAAATCCAAAAATGAATCTGAAGCTCAGATCTCTGACTTAATTAAAAACTACAGCGAACGCCATACCAGTCACAGTCATTACGCCATCACTAATCTTCTCCAAAGTCTTGGCTTCATGTCAAGCCTACTAATGTCTGACTTAAGCTTAAATTATAAGACTACCCAATCGCAGCACAGAAACTCTCTCTGTCTCCATTTTCATTCTTATTTTCATGGTCTCCTCTGCGGCTTTCGTTGCCATATTTTCGACGCACGCACACCTCAATGCTCACAAACACGTGCTGAAGGTCACGCTGACTACTGTAACATCCATACTCCAGGAATCTGACAGCAGGAGGACTTCACTTGGCACTCGCCCCCGTTCTCGAAACACGATTACATAACCTCACAGGGGACGGTGCAAGGGAGAGGGGCCAACGGACAGAGATACTCCAGAAGCCCTGGTCGCCATGTGCCTTCAAATGACAGCTGTACGAGTAATCCTGAATGTGAACTCGACGTGGAAGTCTGACTAATAGAGCATGGCATAAACAGAGAAGTGAAACACATGGAGAGAAAGAGCCTTTTTATACAGTCTCTTTCATACCCGACCTCTCATCAGAATGGGCTTCGTTATCGTGAAATGGGTGAAGATGCTCACAGGATTCTGGAAACAGACACTTGTTTGGAGAACAAGGCTTTCAGTTTCCATTGTTTCTCAGCTCTCTGCCCTGGTTGTTAGTTCACACAACGCGCACCACTAAAGATCCAATTTTCTCTGTGCACCATTTCGCGGTGTTTTAATGCCTCTTTGGGTGTTAGTGTCAGTGTTATTGCTTGTGTTAGGTGCCTGATTGGCCATAGTAATGACAAAGGGTTGAAATGAAGAAAAAAATACTCCTCTTTCAGAGAAGATCCATTCAGGCGAGAGGCAAGAAGACAGCGGCAGTCGCCACGGCCATCGGGGGGAAACCATGCACAAAATCTGACAGCATTCTTACTCCATCTAATGAGCTGATCCCACCTCCATGTGCTCGAATGGCTTTGGAGGGGGAAGGCAGAGAGAGTCAGGAGTGTCTATCAGACAGACGGTGATATAAGACTGCGAGTGCACCTTTGAAGCAGACAGGTCTGGTTCTTGCTCACTGCGAAAATACATGAGCTTTGAAGTGCGCTTTTGTGTGAGCGTTCTCCACGCTTACACTCCTAGGCAAAAAAAAGAGCCCAAAATGGCTAAACACTAATCTTTTAATTGTCTTAACCACAAACTATTGATTTTTAAAGTGTGGAGTGATGAATAACTACGAAATGTAAGTTTCATGAATATGCTCCAACAAGGTGTCTTTGAAAATCTAAAGAGAAATATAATAATACATGCATCTCTACCACAGTGAAGCATGGCGGAAGAGGTATCATTGTGAGCCTTTTTAGCTGCTGGTATTGGTGAGCCACTTCACTGTGAAAAGTCATTTAATGCTTTGGAGTACAGCATAATATTCCAGAATGGCTTGCTTCTGATCCCACTAAAGAAGGCTTGATCACCCCTGATGGACAACCCATAATATGAAGCTTTACCTGTAAATATAAAGATACATTTCTAGCTCATAATTTTGGCCACCCATAAAATGGCTCATACATTAACGTTTCCAGAGCACTTACTTACAAAAAAGTCAGATAGAATAAATGGTATGTATGGGAGTGGGCTCTGAGCTCAGTATTTGGCCTGAACCCAGAGTACCGTATTCCTGGCTGAGGTAGGAACAAGCCAAGAGTGAGGAGTCGGTGTGGTGGAGGGATGCTGAAAACTGTTGGGGAATGTCGGTGAGTCGACAGTTGCATTTATACACTCACCTAAAGGATTATTAGGAACACCTGTTTAATTTCTCGTTAATGCAATTATCTAATCAACCAATCACGTGGAAGTTATTTCAATGCATTTAGGGTTGTGATCCTGGTCAAGACAATCTCCTGAACTCCAAACTAGTGTTGTCAAAAATATCGATATTTCGATATGTATCGATACTGGAATATCTGAAACGATACGATTCTCAGTTTTTACAGTATCGATACCAGCTGCGCTCTCCTCTCCGACCGAAAGCGAGTTGACACACACCGGCATATTCTTACTCAGCCTGGTTAACCTCTGAGCACGGCGAACACGTGTTCTGCTGGACTTTTTCCTCATGACAGTGTGTTAGTGTTAGTGTGTGATCGGTCTGAATTTCCACGGGATTGTACGTAAATTAATTCTATTAATCCCGGAGATTTCGTGCTCACATCTGAAGCGCACACATAGCCTACCGTAATAAAGCCACCTCTGACATGATACAAGTGCAAACATTTGCTTCCTTTTCCAGCTTATTATTGGTCAAATACACTCAAAGAATTATCAGTGCACATCTGGAAGAGTATTAACGTAAACACAGTCGCAAACAGTTGTGTGAGTAACAGGAACAGTGTTTAGGATCCATGCGTCCGTTAGTCTTAAAGGGACCGCAGTCATTTGTTATTCAAACTACAAAAAGACAAACAATCACACTGCTCTTGACTGATCAACTTGTGTAACTTTAATAGTTTAATCTGTACGCTATTGAATTTTTTACAAAGAGCATTAACCAATGTGGTTTTAAATGTAATTACTATGCATTTTTTTTATTCAGTTTCTTAGCTGAATGTTAGACCTACCTGAAAAAAATAAAGCAGTCTATTTAATTTGTATCGTCTATTCTATTGCATTTATTTGTGCTATTGTTTGTAATCTGTTTATTTGTTCTTATTTTATTACTGTTTACTCTTCTTTTTAAATTCAATTTACCATTCGAAATCAAGCTTTCTTGTGCTGTGTGTAAGCTATTGCAACACAATTACCCCATTGTAAAAAATACATTGAGATAGCAAAAATTTGTGAGATAATTTTAATAGTAATTGATCAATTGATCAATAATTATTCAAATCAAAATGATGCCCAACCCTAAGGAACATGCTGGCCACATACATTTTTAGTAAAAGTTTTGTTGTCATATTAACCATCTTATCTTTTTTTTTTTTTTTTTTTTTTTTTTACTGTGGTATCGATTTAGTTTCGATTTGTTAGTCTGGTATCGTATCGAAGTCATAATTTTGGTATTGTGACAACACTACTCCAAACTGAATGTCAGAATGGGAAAGAAAGGTGATTTAAGCAATTTTGAGCGTAGCATGGTTGTTGGTGCCAGACGGGCCAGTCTGAGTATTTCTCAGTCTGCTCAGTTACTGGGATTTTCACGCACAACCATTTCTAGGGTTTACAAAGAATGGTGTGAAAAGGGAACAACATCCAGTATGCAGCAGTCCTGTGGGTGAAAATGCCTGGTTAATGCTAAAGGTCAGAGGAGATGGGTGGACTGATTCAAGCTGATAGAAGAGCAACTTTGACTGAAATAACCACTCGTTACAACCGAGTTATGCAGCAAAGCATTTGTGAACCCACAACACGCACAACTTTGAGGCGGATGGGACCCCACCGGGTACCACTCATCTCTACTACAAATAGGAAAAAGAGGCTACAATTTGCACAACATCACCAAAATTGGACAGTTGAAGACTGGAAAAATGTTGCCTGGTCTAATGAGTCTCAATTTCTGTTGAGACATTCAGATGGTAGAGTCAGAATTTGGCGTAAACAGAATGAGAACATGGATCCATCATGCCTTGTTACCACTGTGCAGGCTGCTGGTGGTGGTGTAATGGTGTGGGGGATGTTTTCTTGGCACACTTTAGGCCCCTTAGTGCCAATTGGGCATTGTTTAAATGTCACAGTCTACCTGAGCATTGTTTCTGACCATGTCCATCCCTTTATGACCACCATGCACTCATCCTCTGATGGCTACTTCCAGCAGGATATTGCACCATGTCACAAAGCTTGAATCATTTCAAATTGGTTTCTTGAACATGACAATGAGTTCACTGTACTATAATGGCCCCCACAGTCACCAGATCTCAACCCAATAGAGCATCTTTGGGATGTGGTGGAACTGGAGCTTCGTGCCCTGGATGTGCATCCCACAAATCTCCATCAACTGCAAGATGCTATCCTATCAATATGGGCCAACATTTCTAAAGAATGCTTTCAGCACCTTGTTGAATCAATGCCATGTAAAATTAAGGCAGTTCTGAAAGTGAAAGGGGGTCAAACACAGTATTAGTGTGGTGCTCCCAATAATCCTTTAGATGAGTGTATTTACTGTATAAAGGGTTCCTCTCATGCTGATAGGATAGATGTGGTAATTGCTGATGACGAGTTGTTTGGATAGATAATTTGAACGTCCTTGTCGCCAAGTTTGTTAATTAAACATAATTTTAATAAGCTATAAAACTGCGCTCATTCAGGATGGAATTTCTTGCATGAACAAAGAACATAATGTGTTTAAAATGCAAATACAGTTCAGTTGACAAGCATTAACAACATTAACAAGAGCAACGCTATCCCTGCAATTGCCCTCTTTAATGCTGTTAATCTGAATGTATGAAGCAAACTGTTTGCTGAAAACACAACACTTAACAACAATGAAATAGAAGCGCACAGTTTATGTCAAATTAGTTGCATGTGAAAGTTGCATTTATTATTATAATGACCTCCCTGAAGGCCATTGTGCAATTTACACCCTGCAAAGACCACTAAATATTTAGCCATTTTTGGCCTGTCAATGGGTTCTGAATGCATTCCCACTCAATTGCATGAGTGGTGTGTGGAACAATCCCACAAACACTCACACACATATGGCTAAAGGCATTGAAAGAGCTGAAATGTGTCTCCTCTAAATTCCCCAGTGTCACACATCACAAGTCCAGCAGCAGTTAGACAATAAGTTCAACATCAGCTCTTCTCCTAAAACTATTTTTTTTTAATCAGGATTATGAGTTTTAAAGGGGGGGGGGGGGGGGTCATTCAAGTGGGTAATTAGATTTAACATCAATTTTCAAACATCAAACGCATCCATTTACTATTAAATAAAAGGTCTAACAAGGCTTAGAAGGGTGCCAGATTTTTCACTGATGTACACGTCCAATTATGCCTTAACTACAGTCAAAAGTCTTTGAAGCCCACACTGCTGAGAGCGATAAGCCACTGTACATTTTTCATGACATGGTCAAGGTGAAGTGATCTTAACACTACCTAACGCTCAGACTTAAAAATTGCTGAAACAAGGTGTTCCACCCCAAAACTGTGAGGAACTTGTAAGGAAGCAAAATATTGATATAGTTGCTGGAAGCCTTGATTTTTTTATGCATGAGCACATTAAGTGCTAAAATGCTGAATTTGAATTAAAACAAACTTTTAGGTGTCTACTTCCCAAAGTAGCTGACTTTTTGCTGTTACATAAGATGTTTTGCCAGTTTCAGGGCATTTACTTTTTACTACAATAATTCTTTACTAACACTAAATAAACACGATGGTGTAAATTTCTCCACAGCGAGGGTGTAAGTGTAAACGGTTTACATTTAACCAACTCAAAACACTAAAACACACAGGCGAGGATGTCAGAGAATCAGAAACATGTTTTTTCACCATATATAATTTACACTTAATGCAACATGTCAAAGGAGATTCGTGTCAAGTAAAGGGGAAACAAGTCATTTAGTACATTATTCATATTACCATTCAACACTTGCGCCCTAAATGGCACGTGAATCGCTTTACCAACGAGTAAATGTGAGTGTTGCTCATAAAGATAAATGAAAGCTCACCAGCATTTCTCAGTTTCCGATTCCTGAACACCGAAATTATGACTAACAGGTTACCCAAAACATCCACTACAGTGGTGAAGATCAGCACGCTGGCCAGCACCGCTATTGCCCAGGCGGGGCGCGCGCTCGGACCCAACGCGCGACCGACGTGCCCCAATTCTGTGCTGTTCGTCAGAAAGGCGATATTGTCTGGCATCCCGGACCAACTTGTTCTCCAAGGTATGGTGAGTAAAGTTATTCACGCAACCTGAGGAATTAAATAGAAAAACTTCAGAACGGACTGCGCCTATTAAAGTAAAAGGGTATATATTTGAATATATCGTATCGTTTCTTTGTATTTGTAATTCCCATACTTGTAAAAAGCGAATCATTTCAGTTGCCTTTCAACAGAAGTTGGGAACAGCTGAGCCATGAATCCGCGTCGCATCTGGTTTATCCGCGCATCCTTCATTCCTCTCTTCAGAAAAATGAGATGAGTCCGTCTCAACATCTTCTCAGCACCTCAAACTCATTTCTGTCTTGTAGGCTAGTTCAGTTGTTTGTCTAGCGCGAATGCTCACCTTGCTTTCCCCTCACCTTAAAAGTACTAAGGAATACGACAGTCTTGGCACCGTGTTGCCCCATGGCGACCGTTACGTTCGCTCCAAGTTATTTTTTAAAGCAGCTGCTCGGAATTGTAAATCCATCTCGTGATGAGAGGGGAAGCTGGCTAGATGATTGGCTCGCGCTCCGAACTGAGGCAAACCACGGGCTCAGCGCATCTCTTATTTGCGCGGGAGTTGTCATAACAACTCATGTGCTCCAGGACCCACTCGCCTTCAACAGATATACACACGCAAGGTATGACCTGAGGTAAGGAGGCTGGCTGGGGCTATAAGTTATTTTAAATATAAAAGTCTCAGGTAACCAACATGTAGGGAAGACCGGGTGTGATTGTAACACTTTTTTCTTCAGCACCGAAAACTTTTTTTTTTTTTTTTTAGCTACACGTCTGAAAATTTTAGGCAAAGTACCCACATGACAAATGGCAACAATTAAAATTTCTACAACTATATCACAGACTTGGTTGTCATGAGATGATGACAAACACAAGGTTGTCCTTTTTTACAACCTACCCCACTACTGGGCCAAGTTGTAACAGGTAAACAAAATGCACAAAAACTAAGGGTACCAAGTGATATGCCTCAACAACAGGGTGTGTGTGTGTGTGTGTGTGTGTGTGTGTGTGTGTGTATGTGTGTGAGAGAGAGAGAGAGAGAGAGAGAGAGAGAGAGAGAGAGAGAGAGAGAGAGAGAGAGAGAGAGAGAGAGAGCAAATCAACATTAACAAAATATTATCTTATTTATTTTCACCTGCACTGCAAATATATATATATATATATATATATATATATATATATATATATATATATATATATATATATATATATATATATATATATATATATATATATATATATATTGGTTTAATTTTAAAAAGTAAGTAACGTGGTTGCCTTACTATTTTGAGTTCATTGAAATAAAAAAATTAGTTGATACAATGAAGGAAATTAGTTTAATAAATATAAACTCAAAATATTATTGAATCTTAACAACATAAATGTGATAAATCATGGAAATAGCTAAATTTGGCATGTTTCACTGCCTCATCACAAATAAAACACACACAATTAACCAATATGCTTACAAATCTTTTAATAATATTTGAATAAAGGAATTTCTCATTGAAGAGAATTGAAAAGTCAAGTCCCAAAAAATTGTCATTATATTAACTTATTTTTAAAATATTTTTTTACCAACCCAGGTTCATTGGAAATACATTGAAAATATTGTAACTATAGCAACCATAGCAGCAGGTGCATTTGTCATCATGCGACTGAAAGCACAAAATTGTTGCATGCTACTGGGAGCTAGAAAAAAAGTAGCTTACTGATTAAAATTAAGAGAGAGTTGTGTTATAAAATGTTATGTAGGGATAAAAAAAATTAAATAAAAATAAAAAACTAATCAATGTTTCTTTTTAAATATAGCCTACTGACATGTTGTACAACTTCCCACTCACAAACGCACTGATTGCTCCATGCATGTTCAGTTGGGTCATGAATTATAGCAATATTTGTATATTCAAACACAGGCCTTTTTTGTACTTTGGATATCACTGTCCAATGAAGACATATTTTTACTATTAAGTGAAGAAGACAGCTGAGGAGCAGTTGACAAATACTTGACTTTATATATATATATATATATATATATATATATATATATATATATATATATATATATATATATATATATATATATATACTTGTTTTATAACAATGAGCAGCACCATAAAGTCATACCATGAATCATAAAATCTTTACATTTCAATCCTTCCACCAGCTCAATTCTGACCCCAACTGCAAAGCATGAGCAATTCTACTTGCCTATAAGGACACTTTAATAATTTAATAATGTTTCTAATTTGTTCTCAAGAGCTAAAAAAATAACACACACACACACACACACGTCTGGTTCACTATCTTTGTGGGGACTCTCCATAGACGTAATGGTTTTTATACTGCACAAACCGTATTTTCTATCCCCTTACACTGCCCCAGCCGCTAAACATTTCCATCAGGAAACATTCTGCATTTTTAATTTCTCAAAAAAAACTCATCCTGTATGATTTATAAGCTGTTTGAAAAGTGGGAACCGCTGGCTGGTCCCCACAATGTATGTGATCTCAGGTTTTACTATCCTTATGGGGACATTTGGTCCCCACAATGTAATATAAACAAGGGCACACACACACACACACACACACACACACACACACACACACACACACACACACACACACACACACACACACACACACACACACACACACACAAAACATGCTGCTTTCAGAGCAGAGCGCTCTGTAGAGAAGTTTGTCTGTATAGGGCTACTGTAGAAACATGATGGCGCAAAATGTCAATTTTACTGTAAGGGGACCTGTAGACTCTTTTTTAGCTTCTCCAGACACAATATGGCTCCAATAAACATACGAACGGTAAAAGTAAATGTGTATTTTGGAAGACAATGTAAAGATATGCTTACAAATATTTAGATGCATGGTTTGATGTGCTGCTACTGCTAAGATGTATAGTTTTATGATTTGATTTTGTATGACTGTGGATTAGCAACCACTACGTGGAAGTTAATGGTTATCCGAATACAAATAAAGTAGGGATTCACGGTATACTGGTACTGGAAAATACCGGTATAAAACGGTACATCATGATTTTGCTAATTTCGGTATGCTGCTGTTCCGAAGTTCACCGCTAGGTGGCAGTGCGCTACCAAAACTGACGTGAAACCGGCAAATTCGGCAACGTAGAACAAAATGAATACAGCTGTCGAATCTCACGCAATGCGTCCGAAGACGTGGAATTTGGATGTACTTTGCTTTTAAACTGATGAAAAACCATCAGACCTGGCCAAGCTTCTGTCACTTGCCATTCCTGTCTTGTACACGACATTAAGAGATCGACAGGTGAGTGCATAACTCGTTCAAATTTAGACTTCATTTTCTTTTAACACTGACCAACGCAAAAGATCGTATCGTTTAAATAGAAGTTAACAATCACCAGCGATTCTTCCCGAATTTAATTTGGAATGCGTGCGCTCTTAATGTTTGTGTTTGTTGTTGGAATGAGCGCAAAGAAAACTCTCAAAGAGCAGTGTGATATAACATCGCTTTCATGTTAAAATTGGCAAGGTTTAAAAAGACGTGGGCAATTTCCGTCAGCTGTCCGATACTACAGCGAAAGTGTTGAATCCACGCGCATCACGCTGAGTGGATTCACCAAGAGCTGAGGGGGGCACCACGAGAAATTTCTCTTAGCAGGTAACTTCCTGCTTCATAAACCCCAAACTTGCAAGACTTAGTAAAATGATACGCAATCCCCGCGCCAAAATTCAGACCTTGTATGGCATTTATATCGATGTGTATCAATTTAATATCGGTAACGTTACTTCGGTATTAGATTGCGGTACCATACCGAAGCAAAAATTGTGCTATCGGGCCATAATGTCTCATTCTAAGGTAATAATGGTACACAGTGGTGGAGGAAGTACTGAATCTCAGTAGGCTACAGGTAAAAGTACAAATAACCAGGATATTTACTTTAGTAAAAGTAGAAGTATCACAACCATACTTAAGTGAAAAGAACCTGATTTTAAATGTATTAAAAGTAAAAGTACTTGCATAACAACTAATTATCCTAATGTATAGCTATTCTCAAATTAAATTAAAACAGTACAGGCTGTGGCATTTTAAGTTAGTCTTGGGTTAGTCTCTGGCCCAGTTTCCATTCTGACTTACAATTCTGGGCCCGTATTTATCAAGCTTCTCAAAGTGCTATTTTAGTCTTAAGTGCTGAGAATTCATGAAATTTACTCCTACTTTCAAACTTAAGTATAAAAGCAAGTTATCAAATTTCTTAAAGCGAAGAATCACTCTTACTCTCTCAGTTGTTTAAGACAGCTCGAGAGGTCTCTCAAGTGGTTAGGAGTTTCCAGTAGGGGCTTGTGATAGCACTGAGGAGACAGAGATGTGCGCAAATCTTTCAAGAGAGGGAGAATGTGTTCGAAATGTTTGGCAACGAGCAGTTAATCAAACTGTGTCATTTGGACAGAGCAGGCTTCATCTTTTCCAGCGCTGGTTAATGTTGGGCTTTATAATTTAAAAAAAATGCTGTTCTACTAATTCATCAGGCAGCAGCGATCACTCCTTCCTCCTGCCAGGTCGGTTTTCTTTTGGAATCCATGGTGGCTGATTATATAAAAAACATCTAGGCTATAGGTCAGTTAACAGCACAGCAGTTTAAAAATTGTAATTAAGACATGGTGGAAAACATGATTATCTTTCACTTCAAATGTGTATATTATAATGTATTCTCTTGAAAACTCTTTATTGTCAAATGTGTGTTGAATGTAAACTCCTCTTAGGAACTTCACCATTCAATGTGAATTTATCTGAGAATATTTGTAAATAAGGACATCTGTTCAGTGATGATCCAAAATCCCGTTTGTGGCACTGCAAAGTGTCGTAAATCAAATCTTAAGACTTAAGTCAAAAGTATGCACTATTGATTCTACTTAAGTAATTTTTTCACGTATCTTTACTTAATTAACAAAGTATTTGCTTTGTTACGTTCCACCATTGACGGTTAATTATGTAAGGTCTTCATACACCACTGAAAACATAGTAATGTATATTAAATTGCATTTCTGTCAATAGATCCTCATAAATACTACACATGGCACCTTTAAGGTGTATTCACACTACCAGCCGCAGCGACAAAGCGACACTATCCCATTCATTTCAATAGAGAGTGGGCGATTTCAGGCGACAAGGGTGACATTGACCATCAGCGACAGATGGGTCGTGTCCAGCAATGCGATAAAGCTGAGATCTGTTCAACTTAATGCAAATGAAGAGCAACTTTCGGGAGCAGCAACCAGTAAAAGTGAAGTCAGTGGAGCGCATGTGATCCTGATTGGTCGATACAATTGACTGCTTCGACAATGATGATTAGTCATGTCATTCACAAAAGTTACTAGGCAACTGGTAGTGGGAACGCCCGCTAGCGTCCTCACTGCCAGCCACTAGCAAATAGTTGCGAATAGTGTAAATGTTTTCACAGTTTGTCTACTTCCTTCATCAGCCAAGCAGCTGCTTTTTGATGCATCTTTAGGTCGAATCATACTTGTTTAATTATAAATGTTTTAGACTATAACTGATAAGCATGACAGTCTAAAATGCTACACGAATGTAATTTCCCTAACGACTTCTCTAATACTGGAAACATGTGCAATTTCTCCACATTGATCTAAGTCTTCTCAGTCTGGACACTGGGGTCTGTCGAAAATATCCTCAGGGTATTTTTCTTCATTCCCACTACAAAGTAGCATAAAGAATCTGAATTGAGACAGCTTGGCAAGCGGTATATTCAAAGAAAATGCTTGAAAACGAGTAGAGGAGAGGAGTTGTGACTGAACTGTGCTCTGTATTTCAGTCTTGAGAAGCTGTTAAAATGGAGAACTCTTCTATATGAAAGATAGTAGGCATAACATTTGAAGCAACTATGTTTTTGCTGTGTTCTGAAACAGTGCCATGGCTTTTAATCTTTACACAAGCATATGTTGGTGTCTTTTTTTACTTTGTAATGCATCAATTAAGTATTTCATCCCATTGGCTGCACTACATTTTTTCAGCATAATCATTAATTGTTTATACAACTAGAGAAAAAAATGTACTGGATAATAGGAATGATTAAACACTGTGTTCTCAAGCTGAATCACACAGGCACATCATCCCTGCAGGAGATCAGTTTTAGAGAGACTGCTATGCTAGTGTCCATCTCTATTGAAATCACCTGTGCACTTTATCTGAATTTCTGCCTGGGTAGTGTGTTCAAAATTAGTACCGTATGAAGTCCCATTTCAGTTAGGATGCAGCCCATAGGCAGTAGAAAGCAAGGCAATTCACTATGTTTTGGAACAAAGCCAAAGTGTTTGAACTGAATTTAGATCTTGACCCTCATGTTCCATGTGCTTAGAGCCGTCATGCCTTTGAGGTAAACATGAGCTTGTAGGAAATCTATGAGTGACACTAATAACCTGCCAAATATTTATAGATAGGCTGAGTAATGCAGATTCAGGGGGGGAAATAGGAAATTGGTGTCACAGACGCTGATTCATTGCCATGCAGTTATTTTTTCCAGTATGAATCTGGAACCCAAACTCAGCCGTGAAGAGCAAGTTGGGACAACTGCTTTGCTTTTTAGTTTGATCCATATTTCCAGCCTTTTTTTTTTTTTGTCAGAACAATTTCTTTCATGAACAAACAAGTATGTGTACATATAGAACAGGACTGTGCTTTATTGGACGCTTATTGCCAATTGTGTGCAACACTGCTGGTTGTTTGTATGGTAGTTTATAATAAAATAAGCATAAAGCAATCTTTAGTCTAATGTAAATGTGATTATGTCTGGATTGGGTAATTAGCATGTACTTTACTTTGGTGATTTAAGGACTCCATGGAGTCTCATTTAGAGCAGCCTGTTATTGATTCAAAGAGGATTCGTTTGGATAGCCGAAGTTATTTACAAGCTGGAACATGGCTCCAAGCTAGAAGTCTATCAAACAGGTTCAGTTTCAACAGACTGTGCAAAACAAAGAACTGCAAAACAACAAAATCTAAACTAGCCTCAAGCTTGCCTTAATCCAATGAACTCTTTATTTTGACAAGGTGCTCTTATTCTTTTCACTGTGAATGATCTGATTATGCTTTGAAACAAAAAAGATGTTATGTAACAATGAGTTAAAAGCAAAGTGAATGCTGTTTCCTAGCCTGAGAGCAACATTACTAACAATGTAGCTTATTTATTAAGAGTTGATGAAAATGTTAACAATTACAATTATAAAATATACAGGTTCTTCTCAAAAAATTAGCATATGTGATAAAAGTTCATTATTTCCCATAATGTAATGATAAAAATTAAACTTTCATATATTTTAGATTCATTGTACACCAACTGAAATATTTCAGGTCTTTTATTGTTTTTAATACTGATGATTTTGGCATACAGCTCATGAAAACCCAAAATTCCTATCTCAAAAAAAATAGCATATTTCATCCGACCAATAAAAGAAAAGTGTTTTCAATACAAAAAAGTCAACCTTCAAATAATGATGTTATGCACTCAATACTTAGTCTGGAATCCTTTTGCAGAAATGACTGCTTCAATGCGGCGTGGCATGGAGGCGATCTGCCTGTGGCACTGCTGAGGTGTTATGGAGGCCCAGGATGATTCGATAGCGGCCTTAAGCTCATCCAGAGTGTTGGATCTTGCGTCTCTCAACTTTCTCTTCACAATATCCCACAGATTCTCTATGGGGTTCAGGTCAGGAGAGTTGGCAGGCCAATTGTGCACAGTAATACCATGGTCAGTAAACCATTTACCAGTGGTTTTGGCACTGTGAGCAGGTGCCAGGTCATGCTGAAAAACCAAATCTTCATCTCCATAAAGCTTTTCAGCAGATGGAAGCATGAAGTGCTCCAAAATCTCCTGATAGCAAGCTGCATTGACCCTGCCCTTGATAAAACACAGTGGAGCAACACCAGCAGCTGACATGGCACCCCAGACCATCACTGACTGTGGGTACTTGACACTGGACTTCAGGCATTTTGGCATTTCCTTCTCCCCAGTCTTCCTCCAGACTCTGGCACCTTGTTTTCCAATTGACATGCAAAATTTGCTTTCAGCCGAATTAAGTACTTTGGACCACTGAGCAACAGTCCAGTGCTGCTTCTCTGTAGCCCAAAGTGGCTTGACCTGGGGAATGCGGCACCTGTAGCCCATTTCCTGCACACGCCTGTGCACGGTGGCTCTGGATGTTTCTACTCCAGACTCAGTCCACTGCTTCCGCAGGTCCCCCAAGGTCTGGAATCGGTCCTTCTCCACAATCTTCCTCAGGGTCCGGTCACCTCTACTCGTTGTGCAGTGTTTTTTGCCACACTTTTTCCTTCCCACAGACTTCCCACTGAGGTGCCTTGATACAGCACTCTGGGAACAGCCTATTCGTTCAGAAATTTCTTTCTGTGTCTTACCCTCTCGCTTGAGGGTGGCAATGATGGCCCTATATATATATATATATATATTAGTCTCTTCATCACTGCACCTGTTAGTGAGTGGGATATATTTGGCAGCAAGTGAACATTTTGTCCTCAAAGCAGGAAAACAGGCAAGCGTAAGGATTTGAGCAAGTTTGATAAGGGCCTAATTGTGATGGCTAGATGACTGGTGGGTGGCCAAGGCTCATTGGTGCATATAGGAAGTGAAGGTTGGGGTCAGGGTGCCCATGCTGAAACCGAAAGCGCCAACAGTGGGCACGTGAGCAACAGAACTGGACCATGGCACAGTGGAAGAAGGTGGCCTGGTCTGATGAATCACGTTTTCTTTTACATCACGTTGATGGCAGGGTGCGTGTGTGTCACTTACCTGGGGAACACATGGCACCAGGATGCACTATGGGAAGAAGGAAAGCCAGCGGAGGCATTGTGATGCTTTGAGTAATGTTCTGCTGGGAAACCTTGGGTCCTGCCATCCATTTGGATGTTACTTTGACATGTACCACCCACCTAAGCATTGTTTCAGACCATGTAAATGCTTTCATGGAAACAGTATTCCCTGGTGGCTGTGGCCTCTTTCAGCAGGATAATGTGCCCTGCCACAAAGCAAAAATGGTTCAGGAATGGTTTGAGGAGCACAGCTTGCTAGTAGGCCTGCACGATAAGTTGTTATAAAATCACGATCTTGATTCACCCTGTTCACAATTTAATTTTTAAAGGGGTAATGAATTGAGGAATCAACTTTCCCTTGAGCTTTTGATATATAAAAGGTCATGGTAATATAAGAATATCCTGTAAGTTTCAGAGCTGAAAACTTCCTTGTTATAGTCAAAGAAAAGCTTTTATAGACACTAGGCTCAGCAAACAGTCCTGTGCTTCATACTGACGTCAGTGCGCAACAAAACACCGCCTTTACAGCATGTCTAATCCAGTAGCCTCGCCCACCGACTCATGGAGTGCTTGTGCTAGCTGGTCAACAACAATAAACATGCAGAGGAAGATTACGATATTGCGCTACTCCTGGTTGTGGAAGAACACAGTTGCTGCTTAAGCTTCCTTCTGATCCTAATATTAGGAATGAGTGGTTGAACTTTATTTTTAATGAAGTTCCAGCTGACGTAGGGAAGACATGTTCACTTAATATCACTGCGTGATCGTTTGTAAACAAATCTCCGGTCGATGCTGGATTTGGATCCGACAGGAGGAATGGTGCTAGACACTGATGTGAGTAAAACATGTTTTTATATGTAATGGTACTGCATTGTTAGAGATTTTTTTGCTTATGTGTACGTGTCTGACATAGCATACCTTTAGTACGGTGGACCCGGCAGGCCGATCAATCTCATTATATTCTGTTCTTGTTCTGCTATTCTCTCTCTCAAGTTGACATCTGAAGGGCAGCACGCGCGCCGAACGTGTATGTGTGTGTGCAGTTCGCGCTTATATCATCCGATCATGGGTGTCGGAACCATTGTGTGGGGGTGGGACAAGACCCACCCACTTTTTAAGACCAATGATATTGGACCCACTCACTTTTATCGTCTCTAATTCAGCATGTCTGCTTACATTGACTACCCCTTAACCGAGAAACTTATTAAGAAACTTATTATTAAACACATGTTAAACGCTTTATTTCCCCTTTTCTAATATTTTCTCTTTTTTATCGGAAATAAATACCTTTCCGATCTGATATGTGATGGGGACAGGGAGTAGAGCGAGTGTGGCAAAAGGCGGATTCGAACCTGTGCTCGATTTGCCTCGAAACTTTATGCCATGCGTCTTACCCCTACTTTATATAGTCACGTAGTACTTAATAAGTAATTCAGTGATTTCTGTCATTTTGTCTGGCCCAATCAATCGTTTAGTAAACAGCACTTTTTCTGTCTGGACACAGAGCATAAGAAAACATGCAACTTGTTCATTATCATTATCTGTGAAACTGTTGATTTCTATGGCAGTTAAATGAATATAGCCTTTTTATTATTGGTATTGAACCCCCAGACCCCCCGCAAAACAACTTCCCCACCTATCATATTTTGCCTTATCCGCTACTGACCCACCCACTTTTTATTTGCTTCCGACGCCCATCCATCCGATCATGTGGGCTATGTGTAATTTAACAATAATAGTCCAATCAATCGCGGGTGGATGAGAAATAAAACATTGTGTTTGTTTGATAAAGATGTTTCCGAGCCCTGGGATTGAGATAATCATTCCGGTTGCCGCTTCTCCCTCATCCTCTCCTCTCTCATGTCACTGAACTGACAGGGGAGCTGAAGCTCATTAAATATGCAAATCTTCCTAGCCGTGGGCATTTACTTTCAAATCTCCAGTGCGGCACGCCCATCAAAACCCAGCGTTCAGGAGAGAGCCTCAAAACCAGTGTAGAAAATAGCCTATTACTTATTAGTTATGATGTTTTTGAATGTAAAAACTAGGGGTGTGCACTAGGGGTGACCCCGAATAGTCGAAGATTCGATGCATCGTTATGCGGAGCCTGATTCGACCACCGATCTCACGGTCAAATCTTCACGGTTGTTATGAAACGAGGATCATAACATTTTGGCAATATGGGGGTGGTCAATATTTTAAAGACGTGTCTTGGTGCTGAGCTGAGCATCCGGTGTACAACCCCTTTAAGGGCGCTAAGCTTCACACCGCACCTTGTGCTTCACACAGGCAGCGTTCGTCGAGCGCAGCTGAACTGCTGCTCGCCTCGTATTGCAAATACAGACGGATATCGTCCATTCTGTAACTTTTCCAGCGTTCACAAAATATTTTTTAATAACTTTGGCAACTCTGTGAAAAACGGTGTATATGACAGTAAGCTAATAAAGCATATCCAGTTTTAGCTTGGGATGAACATATTTAGTGGTGTGTGTTTGTGGGTTCCAGAAGCTGTAGTTATGGAAACAGTGACCATTTAAGGTGTTTATTAAGGCAATGTAATATGGCCAAAAAATGTTTGCGTGTGTATATATAATTTATTTTATAAATAAATATATATATAATTCCTCATAAAAATATAAAAAAATTGTTAAATATATACATTCATGTGCGTATATTTATATATAGCCTACAAAATATTTATACACAGTGCACACACACATATGTATTATGTAAACATAATAAGATTAATCAAGATTAATTTTTCCCCAGCACTTTCCCCAGCATATATATATATATATATATATATATATATATATATATATATATATATATATATATATATATATATATATATATATATATATATATATATATATATATAATATGAGTTTATATTTTTGTTGCTGAATAAAAGATTGCATGCGCAGTGGGCAAAATTGTGAAAACAATGACTCTTTATTGTGTGTGCGCAAACATGTTAAGAGGCGCATGGATTTACAACGATATTTCAGTTCTGCTTATTCAATAAAAATAAAGGTCAGCATAGAAATTCATAGAAATTTCAGCTCAGTTAGAACCAAATACATGTGTTTTTGTTTTTAATTAATATTTGACTCCTATCCAATTTTCTACATACATTTTATTTGAATTTGGGCTGGTTAAATTATTTTCGGGCTACCAAAATCTCAATGCTGCCTGCCCGAAGGGCTACCAGGGATTTAGAAATTTTGCGAGCCCTGCCTATTTAAATATCCAAGCGCACATAGACGAGAAAGTGCCGTGTCTGTGTTTGGTTCTCATGCGGTGCAGCAACACTAGTTTAAAGGGTTAGTTCACCCAAAAATTAAATTGATGTCATTAATGACAACCCTAATGTCGTTCCACACCCGTAAGACCTTTCATCTTCAGGAACACAAATTAAGATATTTTATATTTAGTCCGAGAGCATATGCAAGTGTATGCACACCATCAAATAATCCTCAAATAAAGATTCAAACGTTTATGAATCAGCGTATTGATTAATGATTCGGATCGCCAATGTCACGTGACACACGATCCAAATCATGAATCAATACGCTGATTCATAACCCATCAAATCTTTGTTCGCAGATTGAAAACAAACATGGACTACTTTGATTATGTTTTTATTACCTTTCTGGAAAGGGACCGTATACCGTGCATAATGCAGTCAAAAATAAAGTACTATGAGAAACCGTTCAGTTCACCTTCAATGTCGTTCGTTTCTGCTCATAGCCTCCTCTAACAACCATAAAAATAATAATTATAGGAACATATTTCCGTGTATTTTTGTCTTAAATTTCCCTGTTTTTTTCGTTGTCATCTGAAATGTAGGGTAGAGGAAACTTTTCCTAATTATCCACTCATAAAACTGACAATTTCCCAATTTAAACCGGCAGAGAAGTCTTCTCTAAATGCATTAGCAAAAGACAAAAAGAGGGAATTTGGCAGAACTAGAGCTCTGTAAACATGCCTCTGTTGTCTGTATGTCCCTGTTTCTGGCGCATGGTGTTATAAGCTGGTGACGTATACTGGCATCTGTTCCAAAGTGGTGTGTTTAACAGCCACCGTGCGAGCGTGTGTGTCTGTCAGGAGGCAAAGGCAGATGTTTTGCGTTGAGATGAGGCCTGGTTAGTGTGTCTAATCTGGGTATTATTCAGTAGACTGTGTGGGTATAATCACCCTTAACTCTCTCATGTCTCCGAGCTGAAACAGGGGAACGATAATCCAGCATCTCTCCCCCACCCCTTATATAACCAGCTGTATTTCTGTCTGTCAAGCGGCTTGCTTTCACTTGTTTTAAAAGTCAAAGGAAATGGTGCTAACGGAGTGCGCTTTCCCCAGTGTTTCAGTATACTTTAAGATGTAAACACCAGTACTTATTCAGAGGGATTACGACTAGTTTCATTTCCTCTTCAATCCTTCTCCTCACATTCTGCGTCGCACATTCGATTCAGTGGATGTCGGCTGTGAGATTGTGGCGGTTTGACCTTGCAGATCTGCTTGAGGTTTTTTTGGGGCTTAATTGCCCATCTTTCTTCGGTGGTGGAATGTGATTGACACAGTTTTGGAAATCAGTGAAATTGCTTTACTCACAAGAGAGAGTGGAAAATATTGATATTGTGAAGAGATGCAAATGAAACGCATCACACTTTAACTAAGCAATTTTAGAACGTCATCGTGCATGTTATGAATTTTCATCTCACACTATTTATAAAAAAAAAAAAAAAGAGTATCCAACCTGATCTCATGAGAAAATGAAATTATTTTATGAGCTGGCAATTTCATATGGTTTTGTTCAATGTGATTCAAAGCGAAATTGAAGATTTTCATCCAAAGTTGCGAATTTAATGTGCAAAATTGGAATATCGCATGAAACATTTGTGAATAAAACACTGTTTCAAGAAAGAGAAATTCGTTCACACTTTAGATTAGCATCTAATTTGCACTATTAACTAAGACTTCTCCCTCAATAAATTATGAATTACTGCTTATTAATAGTAGTTAGCAGTAATTATAGCAGTAATTATAGTAATAAGCAGTAAGCCTTTTTTCTTTTAAGCTGTATCCCAAAATTTAAAAAATATAGGTGGATCATAGAATCATATCTAATGAGGCATATGCAGATTATATGAAAACATTTGAATAAAATGTACTTCATTCATACAAATAATTCACCAATTCAACTAGGTAAAATAGTTACAAAACTGCAATGAGACTAATTCAACTAGCCATGTAACCCATTTTATAACCTCCCCCTTCCAATCAATTTAACTGACTTGGAGCCAAAGTCATTAACAAAGTACAATACTCTTATTATTTTCACTGCGCATTTTGAAGCAAAAAACGTTCAAATATAAAAGGACAAAGTGTTCATGCCTAATGGTACACCCAGAGCATAAAAGCATCGAAATGCAGGATGTTTACAAGACCACGTCTCTGATGAAACCATATTCTTGGAGATGTGTGCGTACAATAGAGAAAAGGCCCAGAAATACGTCAAAGCGTCATTATGTTTCGATCATATAAGCTGGAATCTTGCCCGTAAATAAGTGTTGGATCATGCAATCAGATTGTGTTGTCTTGTGTATAGTTGTTTCTGCAAAGGGACACATAATGCATTTGGAAATTCTACAGTGCCTTAAATTGTTTGCATTCAACAGGACTGTCCTTTTGTGCACTTGTTCCACAAGAGATGGAACACAAACAATCATGTCACTATAAAAAAAAGAAGAAAAGAAAAAAAAACTGGAAAATTTTGTATAACGCTGTCTGCACCTGTACTGCTCTTGCTTTCTGTCGAGCACAGGGAAGATCGGCTTGTGCACAGGTTTGTTTTAGTTCATTATGTGTGCATATGGTGATAACCAGTCTAACTGCTCAATTAAATGGCAATCAGTAACATTTTAACAGGAGTAAAAATTCTCATCGTTTGTAAATCAGATACATTTGCATAAGGGATTTGGGAGTGCAGAGTTTTTCAAAAGCTTTTAGAGGAATTACATAAACGAGATTTAGCCTAATCGTACAGCCAAAAGATTATGATGTGCATTTGTGCTGAAACTATTGAGACATACTCAATCTTTGTTAAATCAATCTATAGATGATTCATTACGGTAGTTGTTCTTTTATTTTATTTTACACTGGACAATGTACAGCATTTTATTCATACATATAAGGTGGGTTGGGTTCTATACACCAAATGGACAACATCAACATGAGTGAACACAATACAGACCTTCAGAACCTCTGACCCACAGGGTCATCCCGAAAACCATTCAAATAATCTGATTTATTAGTTTAATAAAATATCCTCTGGTTTAAAGATCTTGTTTACAGAAACAAATAATATATAAAACTAAAATAATATAAAACTAAAATAAAACATTATTTACATCATGCTTTGCAAAATGACCCTGGACTACAAAAGGCGCTATGAAAAAACAACAAAAATAAAAATAATAATTCCAGAAGTCTATGCATAATCACTAAAACAAGGTATTAAAATTAACCAAAATAATTTCAACGACAAAACAAACAATTGTGTGTGTGTGTGTGTGTGTATATATATATATATATATATATATATATATATATATATATATATATATATATATATATATATATATATATATATATATATATATATATATATATAATATAAAAATTTGGTTTGTCCTTGAAATTATATATATGGGCAGTTGCTACTGGGAATGAAGGAATCAAAGATACGATGAGGCATCAGGTGAGAAAAAAAAAAGAAAAGCAGAAAAAAAATACATTCCCATTTGTAGCCAGATTGACTAAAGTGGTCTCTTATTCTTTTCCAGAGCTGTAAATACAATCTTTTCTTGTTCAAAAAGTCTGTACGCTTCATAAGTCTATAACATACTATATACATTAATCAGTTAACACAGATGTTAAACATACTAGCATGACAGTTTTGCGGTCCTAAACTAAATAAAAATCACAAAAACAGCAGCATAAACAGCAAAACACTGTAAAACGCCAGATGTGTGATGAGTGATTAATATGTAGTTGTCGTGTGTGAATTATTGACGAGACAAAGACGGCACATAAATACATAAACAGCTCTTCGTTTAAGTGAAACACACCTGTGGGCTTTCTGTCCTGGAATAATTTTAAATATGCACATTTCTATATCTGTACAAACCTTGAAGCACCAGCAAAAATGTAATTAAAGAGCTTTTGTATAGTCCATGGAATAAAACCGATTTCCTGTCATCATGAGTTCTCATAGCAAAACATTGCCGGTCGAAGGGCAGACTTGGATATCTACCAAGAATATTTGGTCATTCTTATGCGGAGTGTAGGGTTTGTTGAGGCCCCCTAATGGGCCCTGGAGCCCTGGTTGAGAACCACTGCTGTATATGGATTCCATTAATAAAATCAGTCCATAAGCACCTACCCAAACTTCAGAGAACTGATGAGAAAGTATGTGGTAAAACTATGCATGTTCTCTTTCACACCGGGCCCTATTTTAGCGATCTGAGTGCATGTTCTGAAGCGCATGGCTAACTTCGTGTCCGAATCCACTTTTGCTAATATAACGATAAACAACAAACCAATCAGAGTCTCATCTCCTACTTCCTTTAAAAGCCAGTTGAGCTTGCCTTGCACCATGGCAGATGCACTCTTTACACGGCAGAATTTGTAAGCCGTGTTTCTCCAGAGAGGAATCCTTTTTTTTTTAATACCTAAAATGTTTGTGCTGCTGCTCCCTGTGACTGTAATAAGCAGAGTGTATGCGAGTCGTTCACCCACCTATAGGAGTATATTACTAATGCACCCTTTAAATAACACAAAAAATACTGCGCTATTTACTTTAGACCAGGTTTTTGTTGGTCAATCGTGCAGTCGTTTTTAGTTCCTCAAAATAGCAATACACCTGGTTTTCAGAAACAGCACACCTATGGGCGAAGATGGGCGCAAGTGCATTGATTATTTTCACATCCAACACCACACTGTTGAAATAGCAACTGCGTCGGACTGAAAATAGCAAACAACACTTGCTTCACGCGTGGCGTCACATTACACTTGGTGTATGGGCCCACCTAGTTAAAGTGATAGTTCACCCCAAAATGAAAACGTACTCCGCTTTGTCATTCTAAACCTGTATGATTGACTTTGAAAAGAAGATTTGACTCCGATGTTGTTTTGGACCTCATTTACTCTGTGAAAACAACAGAAGAAAGTCATACAGGTTTGGAACAACATGAGGGTGAATAAATAAGGTACATGAAGAATAGTCTCTAGTGTATGGCATTATTGAGGTTTTGATTTCAGATCAGCACACAACTTCAGGCCGAGTCCTCAGTTGCACGAACACAAGCATCCAGAATAATTAAGGACTTGTTTGTCCAGTTAATGGTCAATAGTACTCTCTCACGCCGGACAAAGATGTCTTTGGGCTCTGACTACGCAAGCGTTGGGCTCGGAGCGAGATTCGGGCCAGTCTGTCGATCTCCTGCTGGCTTCCGAAGGGGTGAGTGCTTTCCCAGACACGGGGCCGTTCCTCCCAGGCTAGTAGAGGAGGGTAAGAGAGCAGGTATTGGCTGGAGTGATGATAGTCGGGTGTGGATCGGCCCTCGCTAAAGCCCAGCGGGTGAAGGCTAGATGCGGTGTCGTAGTGATCCGGGTCACGGTATTCTTCATAAATAGGCGAGTTGTTGTCATCCAGCGTTAGAGACGTGTGGAAATCTCTCTGGCCCGAGTATCGTCGTAACGGGTAGCCAGTTTGCAGCGATAGGGTGCTACCATCCAACCGAACGCTGCCGCCCAGACGGGTAGGGGTACCGCCTAACCGTGTAGGGGTCAGGGGAGGTGGGGGAGCAGGAAGGGGTGGGGGCGGTGGTGTAGGAGTCTGGTCTCGAGGCGGTGATTCCAAGCCTGGGAGACACGGGTCAAGCCACTCTGTCGTTTGCCATTGGTAGGCTGGAAAATACATGCAGAGTATCAAAAAGTGCAGAGGTATGCAAACTTCATTAGACGTAACTTTCAAGTCTTCAAAATTAATTATTAATAACAACCACTGCCAACAACAATGCTACTACTACTACTAATAAACAATAAATTCAGCTTTGCCACCACAGGAATAATATACATTTTAAACCTATTAAAGTAGAAAAGTTATTTACAGAATATTACTATTTATTGTATTTTGATCAAATAAATGCAGTGAACATAAAAGATATATACATATATACACACACTTTATTGCCAAAAGTTTTAGGACACCTGCATTTACATGCACAACATGAACTTTACTGACATCCCATTTAATATGGAGTTGGCCCACCCTTTGCAGCTATAACAGCTTCAACTCTTCAAGGAAGTTTTTCCACCATTCTACTAGAAGCGCATTTGTGAGGTCAGGCACTGATGTTGGACAAGAAGGCCTGGCTACAGTCTCCACTCAAATTCATGCCAAATGTGTTCTATCGGGTTAAGGTCAGGTCTTTGTGCAGGTCAGTCGAGTTCTTCCACACCAAACTGGCTGATGCATATCTTGCTTTGTGCTTTGCCTTGCTTTGTAGTCATGTTGGAACAGGAAGGGGCTATCTCCAAATTGTTCCCACAAAGTTGGGAGTAGGGCTGGGCGATATGGCCAAAATTTCATATCCCGATATAGCTCATTTGATATCCCGATAACGATATACATAACGATATAGCAATTTTTCTGTTAATTTAGTTTATGAATAGTCTATACAAAATTGCAATGTGGAAATGCAGTTTGAAATGATATACAAAACAAATAAAGGTAGTATGGACTACATTTTTATTTTATTTAGAACTTTTTTTCCAGCAAGACAGTTGGTAAAGTTAACACCTGCCTAGGGATGTTAACCGATGACTGTTTGACCGATGGTTGACCGTATCAACGTTAACCGATCAAAGTTGTTGATTAAAAAAAAAAAAAGTGATCTCTAAATGAGTCTATTATAGACAGTGGACTAAACACTACTACAGTTAGCCGTCTCATTCCAAAATCTTTTTGTGTGAAGTGAACAAATCCCTCGCACTCAATTTTTCATAACTCGCCTGTTTGTACTTAATAAACCAATAAGAACATTTGGCGCGAGGTCACAGCTTTTGGGTTTGCGCGCTCACAAGGTTTGCAAAAAGACAGGCTAAAACACTCGAGGTTAGAGCCAGAGCTGACGACGGGATGAAGCGTCATTCCGCATAAGATGGGCTTATATTTGGAAATATATTACATCTGTAACACATAAGGTGTTGATCATCATCTTCCTTTATTATTGTTAGCACTACCTCGAACTAAAGCGGCGTCTCTTCGGAGCTGTCATTTTCTTAAATGAGCTGCGGCAATGTTTCAAATGAGCTTCTTACGCTAGACAAACGCCTTTATTTTCAACGCGATCACCTTGTACCCAAACCATTTCGAAACTAAGGAGCCATTTGTCCTCAGATTACAAACAAGCTCCTCGGCGGCGCGTTTGCGGGACTCGTGTTTCGCGCTGTGGGGGATTAAAAAAAGTGACGTGAGTGGAAGGGAGGCGGCAGCGCTAGGACAGTGTGTGTGTGTGTGTGTGTGTGTGTGTGTGTGTGAGAGAGAGAAGGAGCGCGGCTCGCGGCTGTTATTTCAAATAGCGCAGCATATTTTAAACTAATCGGTTAACCGGTTTCAACCGGCTAATGAGGCTCAGTGGTCGGTCAAGAAAATGTTTAGTTTTCGCCATCCCTACACATGCCATTAAAATATTTCAATATATGGCTATATGGTGTGCCACGCGTAAAAGCCCGTTGGAGCGTCTGTGTCTGAAGTTTGTTTTGAGCGCTTATGCCACCACTCTGGCATAATTACTCTGAGAATTACACTGGTCTGAACCGCGTCATGTTTGTTTATGTATTATTGCAGCGTGCATGGGCATGCCGTGGCGTGAGGTGCATCTTGACGTAAAATTCTGCCGTAAACGCCTTATCGTGGCGTGAGCGATAGAGCCTTATATAAAACGATAGACATTTTCTATCGTCCAGACGATATATTTCGTCATATCGCCCAGCCCTAGTTGGGAGTATGAAATTGTCCAAAATGTCTTGGTATACTGAATAATTAAGAGTTCCTTTCACTGGAACTAACCCTAACACTTCCTTTCACTATTGTAACACCATAATCCCCCCTGCACCAAACTTTATATTTGGGACACTGCATTCAGACAAGTACTGATCTCCAGGCCAAACCCAGATTTGCACAGGTGGCAACCCATCACGGCACTACACTTGAAATCACTGAGCCCCTGAGAGCGACCCATTCTTTTACAAATGTTTGTAGAAGCGTCTGTATCCCTAGGTGCTTGATTTTTATAGACCTGTGGCCATGAAAATTATTGGAACCTGGATTTAATTATTTGGAGGGGTGTCTCAATACTTTTGGCAATATAGTATAAATATAAAAAAAAAATATTTTGTGAATTATTTAGTATTTTTCCATAAAAATCATGGGAGTTTGTTGATATTCATGGGAACCTTGATATTTAAATACCGAAGCAGCATTTTAGATAAGAGCTATGATTTAATTTCCTGTTTAGTACAGTAAACGCAGATATGAGCTCTTACAATTCATAAAATACTCTTTGACGAATTCCACGCATATCTCATCCTCACAGTGGAGGTGTGGGCTTGCTGTGAAGACATAAAATGTAAAATGTTTCAGGGGGAGTTAAATGATTTATGACATGATGGGGGGAAAAAAGGCAAATTAAAAACAAAACAGTCAGAATAATAGACTTGTTTATGCTTGATGAAATAGTGTGGAATGGAAATGTAATGCTTTATAAATACATACGACCAAGTGAAACAAAGGGACTGATAAAGTAAAATTTCCATTTTAAAGTAAAATGGAAAATAAAAGCAAACATAAAGTGGACTCACAGGTGGTACTGTGAGGCTGCACATCACCCAGACCTGCAACTGTTAGGAGAAGAGGAAAACACATCATGTATCACTGCTTATGTTGACCAAGTTTAATGCGACTTAGTCAACATTCTAGCTGGCCTGGAAAAACATTTGTATAAAAAAAATCAGATTTTGGCAATAGATACCTAGTGAATATTATCATTCTTATTTTCTATATGTAAGGGTTGTAAAATGTGTATATATGTAAAAATAACAGCTAATTGATATTTAATTAACATTTAAAATGTCTTAAATGAAAACAATATTAAAAATATAAATTAATTAAATGTATCCATTTAAAATGTATATTAATTAATGATTATTAATATTATACTATTAAAGTAAAATCAATCTGATTACATTGAAATCCCGCTCCTTGTGGGCCACTGTCCTGTCGAGTTTAGCTCCAACCCCAATTAAACACCTGAACCAGCTAATCAAGCTCCTACTAGGCATAATAACACGCCGCATCCCAAGTTTATGGGAAGAAAAACTACATCGTTTTGAGTGTGTAGCAGAAGAGTAGGCATGCTTCGGGACATTAAATACTACTTAGTCATAATTTTGTCTTTAACTGACAGCTCTGTCACTTTAGTTATGTGCATCCTGTCACCGTTTAAACTGTCCTGTCAATTACCTTGTCACAGATAAAATCCTCCACATTCAATTTAATTTAATTTCCTCCTGTTGTAGCAGAGGCGTTGATATTTTTGAATTTCTGAGAACTTTCCTTGTGTTTGCAATTTGCGTGATGCATTTAAAAGGTAATGAACAAATTTATCTTTACAAAAGTTCACAATGCTGTTGTAATTTATACGTAGTGTGGATGATATTGAAATTGAATAAATATATTTTTGTGAGGTTAGATATTGATTATTAATCACTCAAACCAGTTTATATAAGCCTCTTTACTTAACTTTAGCACTTCTACCATGTTTGTAGTTTTTTTAACACGTTATTTGCGTTTGTAGTTCTAATGGAATCCTCATCCAATGTGCAATGGGTTATGGGCAATATTAACGGTTAGAGTGCGCTTTTCAGATTCTAACCGGAAAAAGTAATTCAACATTATACAATTTGGGACACCCTATTTCTAATTTCAAATACTATTGAAGATGGATAGTCTCTGAATTGGAAAAGTGCAACGCCTGCCAGGTAATGAGACGAGGCTGTTTTTTTTTTTCTTTAAATTGAATGTCAGTGGAGAGGCTTCACAACGCTGAATAAACCACTTTGGTGAGGAAATAGCTTATCATTTAATGATCCGACAGCCTATCTTCTAATCTTCGACATGTATGCTCTTAAACATTTGTTTTGGATTTAACCATTTTACACAAAAAGAACAGTATTTTTCACAGGCAATTTAATGACAGGTGTGATTCAGTTTGAGGCACTTATTCATTTCTATGGTATCCACAAACAGTGACTGACTGTCGCACAACTGAAATATGATTGCTTATCGAGGAATACATGAGCCAAGTTAGCCGCTACACTTTCTCCAATGGTAGAGCCACAGACCCCCGTATCTCCCAATAATAAGTAGACTGGGTACACCCAGCTTGATCTGCCGGCGATTTGATTTCACCCTGCAACTCGTTACATCTAGAATCTACAACCGGTACATTCATTTCTACTGCTTCTGTTACACTTTAGCGGGAACCAATCACAGACTGGCTTATCCACCTGGCGCGCTATTGGCGGGTTTAAAATGATGATGGATAGAGAAACGATAGGTTGTTGCCCGTTGATCATGCCTCTTGTGTTCTGATTGGTCGAAGGACTATCCAATTGCGTACAGAGTCATTTGAACTATGCCCGTTGATCACACCTCTTGTGCAGTAGAAAATACAGAGCAGACTCCCCAGACCAATGTTCAATCTTAAATTAAGCTTGGTCTGGTGATAGCCAGACAAAATAATAAGACCATCTCTGATAGAAACTTCCAGACAGGTGCATTAGGCAAGTTGGAGCTAAACTCTGCAGAATAGTGTCCCTCCAGGACCAAGTTTGAACACCACTGTTACACCAGTGTAATATAGAAATAGTAATAATGAGTTACAAACATCATCTCAAGGTAACAACTGAAAGTTTACACTTTTTAAAGTCGAAGAATACTGGTTCGAGATCCACAAACATTGTTAAACCAGGAGCATGTCCTACTTGGGTAAATCGCACCGTGCTGTTTAGCATAACCAACAAAAACAGTCCACTTTCATCCGGACCTCTGAGAAGGAAGGTGGAGCTGTAAACTCCTCAGACAGCATGAATTACCATAGCATGTGAGACTTAAGCAAACAGCTTGTTTTTGCACTGATTGGAAACCGCTTTAGTCTAGAGCAGGTTTAATTAGAGACTGGTTCTGGTGCACTTGGAAACCAGGTCACTGCCATGGAGGATATGAATGCTGTTCTTCAGTAACTAAGGGGTAGTTCAATAGTTCAGGTTTTCAGTGTAACTCGATTATGAGAGATAGTCTAAACCCTGGTTTTATACGAGTCTACAGTTGTGCAGTTTAATTAACGCATCTGATCCTACTTTCTCCAGCGTGGACTGAACTCCAGCACGATTAGATACTTCGCTCTGGCTTTTTCCTTTACCTTTTCATGCAGCATGGTTTTTGATCCCTGTAATATTTAAACAGAATAACATAGATTATTACTAAAGGACTCTACAGCTCAATACTTTCTCTCAATTGCAGCACTCTGTGGTCAGTTTTTCTTCTACAATGATGCTAAACTGTGTAATTGACCGCTGTATCCAGGCAACTGCTTTCCTAGCAGCGAGATGTCTCCCGTATAACTCCATGACCTCTTTCCTCTCACATAACGCTTTCACCTCAAATCATTTCATTTATTTGCCTAGTAGCCATGCAAGCAGGAAAGTCAAGGTCTCGATTACTTGGATTTATTTTGCATGAAAAAATAAATTTACTAAAAATTAAATGCTTAGAATAAAGAAGAATTTTTAAAAATCAATCAATTTTATATATAAATAATAATATATACAACAACTGATTTAGTAATATTTAAAAAAGAAAACTAAATAATATTTGTTAAATCCTTTAGGGAAAAAAGCAAGATACGGTAAGTGTGATTAGAAGTGGCCACGCCCACTTCAAACGTTTTGGCATCCCGTCACAAACATGAATGGAAATTCTTAACTTTTATTTAAAATCATTTGTCTTTAGCCAAGGATTCCAATTATATAAGAATATATCTGCAACTAATATTTTAAATTATTAAGCCGATTGGGGTGCGCATTGGTGATTGTAGACAGAGAGGGTACTAGCAGCCCTCAAAGTTTCAAGTCTCTACATCTTACAGTTTAGTCTGCCCGATCAGTTTTAGGGCAGAGTTGATCTTTGAAAACCCTAACAGTTGTAATAGTGTCTCAGCGCTAGGTATTTGAACCCCTAAAAAAATGAAGATTAATTATTTATTTTTTATAAATGTTAAATTCTTTTGAGAAAAAAAAAACTTAATTCGATAAGACAAAGCTCTAGGCCAATATTTAAAAAAAGAAAATATGTTAAATTAATTTTGACAATATTTTGCAGCCACATAACTAATACTGAAGTATTTAATAAGTCAAGTTTGCTTTAGGCAATATGAAAATTGATTCATACCTTCATTTTCAATTGTGTCCACTGCATTATTTACCAGTCTTATCACCGTCACTATGGAGGCTAGGGCATAAATAAGTGTAAAATGTCAGGCAACAATTGAATAAATGATCAAGCATTTCAAACTAACATCAAACATTCAATGAAAAGCTTACATAAGCATTTATATAAAACATTTCTTGTTTGTAATCCTCCAGCGTCATGAAATGTGTTAAAAGCAAGTGGACCTCTGATGTGTCAGTCTGACATCTATTTTGCACAGCAGAAGTGATAATACACTACTGAGTCATGATAGCAGTCGCGTTTGGAGAGCATATCAAAGGCAGATGGATTGTAATTACTGCTCTGACCTATTCAGGCTGTCACTTTGTTAAAGCAGGGTAGGGTTATCACTAATCCTCACGATTTCCTTTTGGAAAGATCAAACAAAGCAAGTCATCTTAATTAGGTGAATGGAATAATCAGTTACTTTGGCCTAATATTAGGTTATTATATTACGGGTGTGTGCGTGAGATTGTATGTATAGGTTAATGTGATAATGTTGCTCTTGTGTGTGGTATATAGATGTAGGAAGTGAACCAGAGTTGACTTAAAGGGCACCTATTATGCAAAACATTTGAACACAGTAAATGTGTGTTGGGAGTGTGTACACAACCACCCTATAATGATAAAAATCACCTGCTGCTTTTTTTTTTAAATCCCCATAAATCATAAGCGCAGTCTTTTGTACTTGCTTGTTTTGGTTCCTGGGGGGTTACCTACAACCCCAAAACGCCCCTGGTCAGACTACACTTTTCGTTCCATTGACTTGCATTCAAATGCAAAGTAGTTTAAGATTTTGAGAGTCTTTTATGGTGTTTTTTTCTCCTTTTTGGAGTTTGACTGTCATTGCATTGAAGAGAGCAGATTGGACATTCTGCTAAACTTTGTTTGTTGAAAATAAAGTCATGTCAGAATGACATGAGAGCAAGTAAACAACTTCCCTTTTGGCATTTCAAAAGCAGACTAATACAAAGAGCTGATGAGTGCAAAGAGGCAAGGCTTACATAACAAAAAGTGAAAAAACATCAATGCAAAGGGTTTATTCATTATGTTATCTATTCATTATGCTGCTTTTGTGGTTTATCCAGAAACTGCAGTCTTGCTCTAATGATTTCTGTAGGAACATGTGGGATTTGGACTGTGAAATGTAGATTCTAGAGCCTAATATTTTAGTGGTTACAGAACTAACTGAGTGGTTAAAACACCCATTAGGAAAAAAAGCCCTCAAGAAACAGTTCACCTTTAACACATTTTCTGAACTTATCCAGAGTGGTGAAACTTCAAAAATTCTTTGAGCAGTGGAAGTTTTTTTTAGTTGGAGGTCGTTTGGAGGTTAAGGACTTTGGGCACGCAATGCATGTATCTCACCATTGTCATCACAGGAATCGGACTGGAAAGACCTGAGGGAGTGTGCCTCACTGGTGCTGCTGTCGGAGAAGCAAGTGACTTCCTCTGCTGCATTTCCAGCTTCTACAGAACAATACAACAGCAGATCCTTATACAGATCCATACACATATTGTGTGAATGTAGAGCACAAAAGAATATGTAAACCCAGTCATACCTACAAGTAAACTCAACAGGGATTAACAATAGCAATGATCCAGGCCCAGTGTGAGAGTTGTCACAATGTCTTTCATAATTTTCCAGCTAAGTTGTGTTTATAGCAGTCATGGAGTTATATTACAGCTGTAAAATGTCCACCTATGATGCACATTAAAAACTAATACAGTTGTTTAATTAATTTATGTAAATATTAAAAAAAACTTTACTGATAGTGAATGCAATGACAAAACAAAAAATAATTGAGTAGTATTATATTTCATACTTCATAGAAGTATAATTTATTCCTGTTATGGAATATCTGGATTTTGAATGGAAGCTTGTTTCAACCACAGAATAAACATTTTTTAAAACATAATTGCAACTTTTTACCTCACAATTGTCATTTTTTTTCTCAGAATTGTGAGATTTAATTTCAGCATTGCGAGACGATTCCAGAATTGCAATATCATTTCAGAATTGAGATATTTCAGAATTGTCAGAAATTAGCCTGGATGCCAGCCAAACTCAGCCCCACCCACAATTCTGTCTGGACATTATCCATAGAGGAGTAATTATGCCCAAACAGAAATCAGGTTTTCCGGAAAAAAAATTGCATTTAGCGGGAAAATGTGTGTTCTTTTTGTAAGGTTGCCTGCTAAAATTTGCATTCCTAGGTCTATACATCACATAATTAAGGTCGCGTCAACCCGCAGACATAGAAAAGAACTTGCGAAAAAAAACGCGGACTTGGCAACACAGTGCAGTTGACTTCTGTTGACAACTAATGTTATGTGTCGCTCCATTGCACTGATTGGTTCTAGTTCTATCCAATTTATGTCTTTCCTTGTTTGGCTGAAACACGCCTCATAATCACAGCCTAATGGAGCAGTTTCAGACTCATATTCTGACTAGAATTGAGAATGTCAACTTCTAGAAAACTAGAAACGTCGGACTAGTCAGAATTGCGAGATATAATTGTCAGAAATGGTCGGAGTTGCGAGATATAATTTCAGAAATAGTCAGAATTTACAGAATTAGTGCAAATTGTGAGCTAATTTCAGAATTGCAAGATAGTATAGTAGACTATTTCTGACAAATCTGAAATTCTATGTTGAAATCAGCTGTGCAAACCAATATTTTTGTTGATCTTTTGATCTTTGAATACATAAATGCTGTTATTTTGAACTGAATTAATCAATTAACAAAAGACTGCAAAATTATTATAATTTTTTTGCGGTGGGGGCCTGTGAAAATATTGACATGTCTAGTCTGAACAACTGGCCCATTTGCATTCATCAAACAAACATCTAATATCCAAAATCAGACATGCACATATGCACAAACAAACTGCATTGAGAGCTTAATGCTCTCTACGGCATGCAAATCTTTCAAATCTGCTAAAGTGAAAGAGCAATAATATCCGTCCTATATTTATCCCAGACGACACTGCTAAAGCCAACAAACAGTTCATGACAGACGAGTTGTGCTTGAAGAAAACACTAACACGACCAAGGTCATTCATTTTAGATACCGCGCGCAGATAAAATCTGTGGAAACAACATGCCACCCGTTTACGTGTTAAGTGGAAATGTAATAATCACCCTCGCACATGTTCTAGCTGCCTACCTGCATGGCCAGACCATTAAATATTTTATGAGGAAAAGGCTCCTGTTGGCTGCTATAGCACAGCAGATGGTTCTGATTCCTATAAACTGGTTTTGAAACAATTTATGAGTCCCTGGTTAATTTTTCAATAGAGCCAAATTGAAAAATCGCTGAATACGAAATCATGGAAAAAAGATAGATTTTACATAAAGTAGTGGCCAAAAGTGATGTCCGGCCTAGGTAAATTGACCCTTTATTCAAATATTATTAAAATAGTTTTTATTTACCAAACTACACTGACAATTTTTTTCTGAACCAAGAAATTGCTAACTGATTATATTGTCGTCATTTGCTTTTTCCTGTAAGCGTCTTGTTTTTCTAAGATTTTTTGGCAAATAATTTTGTCAGAAATACCTTAACCAAGTCAGTTTTTTTTCCATCCTTCATATTTAAAATGATAATAAATAACCATATATTCCTCATATTTTAATAATTTCATTGAACTTGTAGGGTTATTAAAAACTAATATCCCATCCTGACATCTCTTGTGGCCACTACTGTATATATCGCTGTGATTTAAAGCATTAATATGCATAGCATTTATAATGTGGATGTTTTTTGTTTGAATCACGAGGATAGACTCTAAATGCGTTACTTCCTCCCTTTGTGTGAAAGCTTCATGTTATCTCTAAGGTAATTGCGCGCCATCACACATTATTGTATGACGGATTTTGCGAATGGCGATCAGAGTGCATATGTATAATCTCATCCACACAAAGGCTGGCATTTAATTGGCCACGGGGAGTTATGGAGTCACGCTGAAATCGCTCTGGCTGCAGCTCTGTCAACCTCCATTTGATCTGAGACGAGTGGAGAGTGTGCGCCACATCGTTACCCTCGGTTCTGTATGCTTCCTCTCCGTCCGCCTGATAACCTCTGTCTTCCCACTCCAGAGCTCGGACTTGATGCTCCATAGTGTTGTCTTCATCTTCCTCGTCCTCGTCCTCCTCTTCCCAAGGTGGTTTGCGGATAGAGCTGCGTTCCGATGGGTTCGGGGACATGGACGGGGGAAGATTGGGCGCCACGCTGCAGACGGCCACACCTCTCCGCGGCATCCCGAGGATGTGTGGCGGATCTGCCTGGAAGGTGCTCATCTGGGGAGGACAGGAGAGGGTGGACAGCCCTCCTTCTGCCTTCTCTGTTTCCCCTCGTGGGATTCCCTGGTAGCAGGGAAGCGTGTAGGCCGTGGGCCGCACCATGACCTGGGGCGGCCCTCCTGCGCTGTCACTCCGGTAGAGGCTGGCACGACACTCGCCGCTGACACGGACGGCTTTGAACTCGATGCCCTCAGCTCCCATGCCAGTCTTCTGCAGCATGTAGTTGGTCTCTGTGGAGATGCCCACTGCCTCCCCCCGGCTCCAGTCCTTCCGGAGAACTTTTTTACGGAATGCGGCCAGCAAGGTCAGCAGAACTAGCACCACGAAGAGCAACACGCCAATACCAATAATCTCTCCCGGTCCGACGTACGATAGCGCCTCAGCCTGAGTGTCTGGCCCGTCTAGCGATGGCTGCCCGCAGAACTGACCCTCGAAGCCCACAGTGCAGTTACAGTAGAAGGCTCCAAATGTGTTCACACACACCCCTCCATTTTCACACTCCTCCCTCTCGCATTCGTTCACATCCTCGTCGCATCTGTGGACAGAAGGATTTGTTTGTGTTAGTAAGCTAGTATTTAATTCCCAACAGCGTATATTTTTCCCAGGATTTTTTGATGATTTAACATTTTTTTTGTGAGATAAATATCTTTAATGAATAAAAGCACCATAGCATAGCTACTGCACGCTTATTAAAATTGCAAATTATTTACTTGTAGCATCTGATCATATCGTATAATCAATACTAATTTTACTTGATCTTAGTGCTGTGTTCAACACTATAAATCATAACATAGCCTACTCTTAGATCAACTACAAAATGTTGTCATGTGACATGAAGAATAATTTTGGTTTTAATAAGATTTCCCAAAAAATAGGCAAGAACAAACCTGGTGTCTGCCACGATACCAGTTCATTCTGACAACAAAGCACTCGAATGCAACAAGCTCGTAATCACGACTTCTGAAGTGAGAATTATGACATTTGACGTGATAGCACGTGAAGGCAGCATAAACTGCAACATGCTGTTGGTTTCTGATGCAGAAAAGTTAGTTCATGCATTCATGACCCCTGAATATTACTACCTGCACCCACAATAAACAAGCTACAATTAATCCAAAATGCAGCTTCTAGAGTTCTTACCAGGTCAAGAAAATGATTATATAACACTAATTTTATCATCTTGACAAAAATGTTTACTACTGTACAGCACTGGTACAACGCCTGTTTAAATGTGCTTTATATATAAACTTGATCTCGACCCTGGTTAGGCTACCTATTAAGTTCCATATTGTTTACAAAGTATTGCTACTGACCTATAAGGCCCTAAATGGTTTAGCTCCAGTATATTTAACTGATCATCTTCCACGATACTATCAATCGCGCTCTTTAAGGTCACAAAAATTGTACCTAGGGTATTTTCGCACTTGGCTCCTCATTCCCAAACATCATCAGGAAGGCTATTAGTATTCCAGAGACACTATCCCAGTTTAATGCATCTCTTTAGCCAAGCATTCATATAATGCATCTCATAACCTTGTACTCCAGTTATATCAGATCAAATGCACATGATTATCTTTGCTTAATGTTATGAACAGCAGCTACGCTCATTACTTTCCACTTGTTTTTCTGTTATATCTCAGGATGCCCATCCCAAAGTAACTAGCTAGAGACTACGCCAGCTCCAGTTTGGATCCAGCCTGTTCCAGTGGTTAACTGCATGATTTGTATTATCTTAGAACTGGACATTTCTGACATATGGACATTAGTTTGACACAGTCACCTCTGCTCTGATAACAGATTACTCTAAATTACTGCTTTGAAACGTTAAAAGCGCCATACACATTGATGTAAATTGAATTAATAGTATTATTTTCTTTCAACTTACACTACCATTCAAAAGAATTGGGTTCATTATGTTATCAAAACAATTGTTATACATTACACAGTAAATACTACATAGCATTATTGTCTCTCATTATCTGATTGGTCCACAGAAGCAGAGAGAGGTTTTTGGCTGCCACATTTAGCAGAACTCAAATTCCAGCCTCTGCTGCAAATAGCAAATATGTGATTATCTGCTGTTCAGAGAACTCTTTACAAGTTCTCAGAGTGCGAGAAAGTTCAATAAATTTTTCCAAGTGAGCATAAGAGAACATAATGAAAGGATTGTTTGTTGCGTAACATAATGACATAGCTGGAGAGGCAGAGAAAGTAGTTATACAGTAGTTATATAAATCAATTGGGTTTTCATTACTTTCTGTACCCTATATAAAAAAGGACCTTTCAAGGAAAAGGGCACAGGTCTCAGTATCCAATTTTTCTGTTTAGATGTAGGTTTATTTTTGCTAGAAGTAACAACAGCATCATCTAGTGGAGAAATAACTCAAATCCATCTCATATAAAAAAATTAAACAAGCATCATGGCACAAAGAAATTAGAGAAGCCATCATTGGATTTCTGTGATGGATAGCTCTAAAGCTCTGTTCTTCATTTATTAAATGATTTTAGTAATTAGTAAGAAAGGTCTAATTAACACAAGTAAACAACAAACCCATTTTATAGTGTCACGTATGTATTGAACTAGTAGTTCAAACAATCAAGGTCTCAGATGGAAAAACAGCAGGTGAACACTGAGGATAATGACTTTCAGACGAGTGTAATTAAAGTGAGCTGCGTGTTACCTGCTCTCTACAGCACAACCAAACATATTTCAGAAGAAACACCGTTTGATCACTAAAGAAATGGCTTCTTAAACTGTGCTTCTTTTTCATAAGTGAGATAAAGATAAAAATCATGTCCAGACAAAGTCCTCAGATTTTCAGATTTGATCATTTATATACCTTTAGATATGTTTTAAATAAATAATATACATATTTGATTCGTTGTAGACATTAATAACATCATTATTATATATAGTGTATTTATACAGTGTATATATCAGGGATAACTCGTCTTACTTAACACCTTCCTAATATTGTGTCAGTCCCTCTTTTGCTGCCAAAACAGCAGATCCTTTAAGTCCTGTAAGTCGCGAGGTGGGGCCTCAATGGATCGGACTTGTTTGTTCAGCACATCCCACAGATGCTTGATTGGATTAAGATCTGGGCATTTAGAGGCCAAGTCAACACCTCAAACTTATGTTCCTCAAACCATTCCTGAACAATTTTTGCTTTGGCGCGCAGGGTGAACTATCCTGCTGAAAGAGGCCACAGCCACCAGGGAATACCTTTCCATGAAATGTGTACAACAATTCTTAGGTTTGCAACAATTCTTAGGTGGGTGGTACGTGTAAAAGTAACATCCACATTGAGGGCGGAGCCCAAGGTTTCCCAGCAGAACATTGCCCAAAGCATCACACTGCTTCTGTTGGCTTGCCTTCTTCCCATAGTGCATTCTGGTGCCATGTGTTCCCCAGATAAGCGATCTGCACCCAGCCATCAACGTGATGTTTAAAAAAATAATAAAGATTCATTAGATCAGGCCACCCTATTCCATCGCTCCTTGGTCCAGTTCTGATGCTCACATGCCCACTGTTGGTGCTTTCGGCAGTGGACAGGGGTCAGCATGGGCACCCTGACTGGTCTGCGGCTATGCAGCTCCATATGCATCAAACTGTGATGCGCTGTTTTTCACTGAAAAACAGTCACCCTAGTCGTCTAGCTAGCCATCAAAATTTGGCCCTTGTCAAACTCTCTCAAATCACCCATTTTTCCTGTTCCTAACACATCAACTTTGACGACAAAATGTGCTGCCTAATATATCACCCACTAACAGGTGCTGTGATGGAGTTCATTGTTATTAACTTTTGTGTGTGTGTGTGTGTGTGTATATATATAATATATATATATCCTGTCCTGTGGGGGCGAAAATGCCTTGTTGATGCTAGAGGTCAGAGGAGAATGGGCCGACTGATTCAAGCTGATAGAAGAGCAACTTTGCTGTGTACCTCGGTTGTAACGAGTGGTTATTTCAGTCAAAGCATTTGTGAAAGTCACAACACGCACCACCTTTCAAAATTAAACCTAAAATTCTTCAGTATTATATAAAGTTTTCAGTACTTTTACTTAAAGATTTATCAGACTCACCAGGTGGTATTAGTGTATTGGACATATAATATAAACTCTCAAAATATATACAGTTCAATTTATTATATAGTTCAAAGTGGTTGACATGCTCTCGGTGACACTAATAAAATATGTATTACCTTAATATATCAAATATGATTAAAACATAAATATTTATACATGATCAAATCTGAAAGTCTGAGGATATTATTTTTCCTTTTTAATTCTCATATATATTGTTAACACTCGTCTTTGTTACCACCAAACTGTATGGTGTGTTGAAGTCATTAAGGTCTGAAATGTACTCAAGATTATTGGTAAATGGTCATATAGTACCTACTAGTGAAATAAAATGTCTTACGTGAGTCCTGTGAAGCCTTTGAGGCAGCCGCAGAGGAAGGTGTTCCCCACAGCCTTACAATCACCCCCGTTCTGACAAGGTGAGGGCATGCAGGACGTCACCTCCATCTCACACCAAGACCCTGTGAACTGTGGCAGGCAGCTGCAGGAGAAATCTGGGGACAAATGCAGTAAAAACCGAGACGTATAAGACAAAGCTAATGACTAAAATCTGAACAACCCTGTTGAGCATTATGAGCTTTCTAATTCTCACCACCAGAGGGCAGCTTTGCACAAGACGCTCCATTCTGGCACGGCCCTCCGAGGCATGGATCAGGATATAAAACACATCCCAACTTCACATCACTCAGCCCAGCCACCTCTGCATATCGGCTCCTCTTATTTTGTAGAGGGAGTTCATTCCCGTTGAGCATGAGCGACTCGAGGCACCCTTGGAAGCCTTCTTGTGCCCGTGGGGGTCTCTGGCCGCCTCTGCCCACTGGTCTGTGCAACACCTGAGCCCCGAAGAACAGCGTTCCGTCTGCAGCCAGGGGCCAGATACGGACAGGGGCCCGCGCAGAACGCCGGCGCTCCACATAGCTATCATCCAGCGAAAGGAGAGTGTAGTTACTGGTGAGTTCCAGGGTCACGGTGTGCCAGGACCCATCATTGATTGGACGACCGGAGATCCCCAGTATGTCCAATCTGTTGTCACAGTCCATCTGAAACCACAGACGCCCTTCCTCTATCTGAACAAACACAGACATACAACCATTCACTACAGCGAAAAACAATTGGGCGATTCCAAATAACGTTTTTATACCCATGAAGATGTGTAGGATTAGTCTTTTTATTGCCTCCTTTGCCAATTAAATTCCACATGGCTACATTATGCAAAGCAATTTAGATTTTTGCATTACAATAAAATATGGGGTAAAACTGCTTAATTAACAAGAAATGTTTGTAGATATATTGGCCCTCATTTATCAAAAGTGCGTACACCAAATTTCCAGCGTACACCTTGCGTACACTCAAACCCACGGTGACTTTGAGATTTATCAATATGGACGTTGGCGTACGGCACGCTCAAATCCTACGCCAGCTCAGGAGGTGGTGTACGCACGTTTGAGTTAGTGGGAAAACGCGCAGAAAAGCAATTCCTAACACCACAAAACGCACTGACAAGATATGCTATATGACCCACTGTTAAAAACCACAACAACAACATTCATAGTTTATTTTTGTGCAACATGAACGTCAATGTTTAATTTTTGTGACTTTACCAAAGCGTTTGATCTGTAGGCATATGTATTCCTCCAGTCGCGAGCCTGTGCGCTTTATCTGACGTTTCAGGCCCGCCTGGCCCGGCAGCTGCGCACGGACTGGGACTAAAATAATTCAGACTGACAAAATAATAAAAATGACCTTCTTCTTTTAAATAATAATAAAATCAATAAAAACGACATTCTTCTTCTAAATAACAAGCGTCATTAAGAATAATAATCATAATAATAAAAAGAAGAATTTTACAAATTGTCAAGTAATTATTAATGTGAATGAATCTTACTCCACATCACATATCACTATTGTACACCCCAATACATGTGCCGTGATACGAAATTAAATGCTAATTTTTTCAAAACATGCTGTAAAATAATGCATTGTGATGGTAATTTATCATCCAAACAGCTTTAAACTGCTGGAGTGCGCTTCTCAACCTCCACACTATTAACAGTACTCGTTATTTGTGTCCATATTTTGTTTTTGTAGGTGCCTTTAATTCCACTCTTTAAACTCCCAAATAAAACAATTTCGGGTTTTTTTTCCACTTCCCTGGTGACGGTCTCGATGGGCGCATCTCAATCATCTCAATAGTTCAGTAGTCAGAGCACTGATCAGGGAGTCAGCCCGTTGACTTATGTCCTAATCAGTGCCCTGACTAGTGGACTAGTGAGATGATTGAGCGCGCCCGATCTCCACGTCGGAGAAGTTTCGTTTCTTTGCCGTCTTCTGTTTGTCCATGGCGTAAAATGAGGGCGTGCGGGAGGCGGAGACTTGAATATATAGGGGCGTGTTATTCTAATGAGGATCGTTTTCAGCCGCCGCATTTATCAAGGGCAGGTATTGCGTACACCTGGATTGCAGAGGTACGCACAGCTTCATAAATCAGGCGGTGAGAGGAGTGTAAGCATAATCTTACGCCAACATATACACCAGTTTCTACGCAAGATTGATAAATGAGGGCCATTGTGCCCTTTACTAATATTGGCACCCTTTGTACTTTAAATATGAGCAAAGGCAGCTGTGAAAATATTTCATTGTCCTGATGGACGATCCAACCACGAGATGAGATTTCTAGCAGAAGCATCAGGTTTTGATTTTTTTATCTTTTGATATTTACTAGAATCCATGATACCATGTGTCTGAACAAGATGTCCAGTACCTCCAGCAAAAAATAGCCCCAAAAAATTAAAGCTCCAGTTTTTTTTTTTGTTTTTTTTTAATTAAAGATCAAAAGAATAAACAATGAAAATGTATTTTCACAGCTCCCTTTGCTCATATTTACCAAGGGTGCCGCTATTAGTGGAGGGCACTGTATATTTTCACATCTTACCTTGAGCAATGTGCAGGGGTCAGCGCGTGTGTACATGATGACTCCTTGGCTCTGCAGCGTTCTGATTCTCAAGCCCAGCTTCATGTCTCTGTTCTTATCACTCTCCGTCACTCTGTATTTGATGTAACTGTTCCCTGCAAAGCTCAAAGATGTCTGGCCTACCAACACAGGCACAGAAATCAGTCAGTCAAAGAAAAAAAGGGCTATTTATACATTGTTTGACCACAATGTACACTGAAATGTAACTTAAATTATTAAATATATATTAAATATTTGACATACTCGGGGTATTCCACAAGAGAAAGTCACTATTTGAAAGGAAATTTAATGTTAATGTAAGTTTTGCCAGTTATATCAAGCTAAAAGAAAATGCATTCAGAAAAGGAATTTTTATTTTTAAACTTGGAACTGCTCAAAATGAACATTTCTATGTGGTATTACTCGTATGATAGCATGCTATATAGCACCTTCCTAATATAATGTTGGTCCCCGTTTTGGTGCCAAAACAACCCTAACCCGAAGAGACATGGACTCCACTCGACCCCTGAAGGTGTGCTGTGATATCTGACACCAAGATGTTGGCAGCAGATCTTTTAAGCTGTGAGGTGGGGCCTCCATGGACCGGACTTGTTCAGCATCAGTGTTATTCACTTCACCCGGTCATAATGTTATGCCTGATCAGTGTATGTAAACAATGCATACATACATCAATCAATGTATTCATTAAAATTAATACAAATACATTACACAGTTACACTCTTTTTATGATTTAAAATCAGTAGTAAAAAAAATTATATTTAAATAAAATAATTGTATTTTTCCTTTTTTTGTTAGGTCATGTGACCCTTGATGAATCACCTGGTAAAGGCGTGTTGTTTAAAAATTTATTTTCTGAAGCGTTACCCGCTTGAGACAAATTTACATTTTGGAAAACAAATTAACAAGATGCAAAACACTTTTACCAGTCCCAAAACCAATTTAAAATGACAGATTCTTAACTGAAAAGGAAAGCACCACACACTGGAAGTGACACGGTGAATGGAATACTGACTGCTGATTGGACAAGACGCATGTCAATCAAGACATACAGAAATTATACAGCTGGCTGCATGTGTAAATATAAGAGCCATCTATTTTACCGGGTAATTTAGTGCAATTATGGAGAAAGAAAAACATCTCATTTTAAATATGCCTGCCACCCTTTGGTTGGGTCAGACAAAATTACCTAAGAACCCAATCTGATAAGTAGGAGAGTGGTGTGTAAGAACAAAAGATTTAGCTTTTAAAACAAGCAACCTGAGTCCCAGTCTCCATTTCACAATCCCTTTCTTCTCCCAACCTTTCACTTATCAGCTTGAAGAGGCATTTAATTTTAAATAAAAATAAAGTGTCTAATTGTTTTCCAATCTATATATATATATATATATATATATATATATATATATATATATATATATATATATATATATATATATATATATATATATAAACAAACACTGGAGTTAAAATGCTATGAGAGTTATGTTTTATTTGGTTTTGTTGACCACCTGGTGTCATATCCGAGCAACACACACACATACTATTTGAGCCATTTGAACACCACTCTGCCACTTATCAGCTCAGGTTCTTTAGTAATTTTGTCTGACCCAACCAGATAGTGGTAGGCATATTTAAAATTAAAAGTTTTTCTATCTCCATAATTGCACTAAATTACCCAGTAAAATAGACGGCCCTAATATTTGCACATGCAAATCAACTTTCTCCTGCCGCAGCCAGCTGTATAATTTCTGTATGTCTTGATTGACATACGTCTCGTCCAATCAGCGGTCAGTATTCCAATCACCGTGTCACTTCCGGTGTGGTGCATTCCCTTTCCGTTAAGAATCTGTCTTTGTACATTTGTTTTGGGACTGGTAAAAGTGGTTTGCATCTTGATAATTTGTTTTCTAAAATGTAAATTAGTTTCGTTCTTTGATAAAAGTGTTTTGCCCTTTCACACTTTGTAATATTGTTTTGCACTTCCCGGCCACCGATCTTACCCGTATATTTTTTTTTCCCCCCGTTTCTTATTAGCAAAAATATTCGCTTTACAGTTATGAATCAAATTAATACAGTATCAAATAAATATATATTTTATGAAAATAAAAAAACAGGATATATTCATATCTTTTTAAAAACAGCTTTTCCAATGCTGTTCATGTATTTGCTGTTACTATTAAAATTTTTAACTGCTTCCTTTTTGCACTTGAATATTTACCAGCCTCAAAGTCACTGTTACATTGTACGCGTTACAAGTGTTGCTAACCCTCTTTTTGCAATGAGATGCTGCTTTACCCAGGGTTAAAGGTGGCCTTAGGTCAGAGTTTAAAAAGGAGCAGCGTGAAAAGCATATTTGAGTCTAACCTGCGCATTTGTCCAGCGTGTCAGGCAGACACTGACAGAGAGAGGGCGCTGTGGGGCCGCTGCGCACACACTGCATGTCTGACGGACACGTTTGGCCATCGCAAAGCTCTAGAGAAGATGGACATATTCCTCCTGCGGTGGGCAAAAAAAAGATAGAAAGCAAGCAAATGGGAATTTTCCGACTCAGGCTACTGTTTGAATTGAATCAACCAGGATAAATAATGCATACTATGAAATGCATCCTAGAATAAATATTTGAATTAGTTTAGCCCGTTTTATAATTTGAGACGGCAGCGGAGCCCTAACCTGGGCATGTACACATCTCCTTCCTGCTGAAGCGTGGAGACACAAAGCTCACTCTGGAGGTGGTGTAGGTGACCACGCCGATGGGATCGAGACTGAGGGTGAGCTCACAGACTCGCTCCTCACACTCAAGCTCCCCCGAGCAGCTCTGATCCAGGATGCTGACCACCCGCAGCGCTCCCTTTAGTAAACCCTTAGTCTCTTCCAGCTTGAGAGCCAGTTCTCCAGGGCCCACAAAACCTCCGTCTGGAGTCTCCACGGCAAGAAGCACCTCCAGCTGACTGGAGCGACTCAGTGGCTGCACTCCTAAAATGTGAAGGGGGTCTGGCCCGTCAAGAACACCCGTCCCGTCAGCAACCAGTGAGCTACGAAGCACCTTCTTCAGGTCTTCCATGTAAACACCCACAAAATCCTCAGGGGACAGGTCTTGGAAACGCAGAGTCACTGCGTTCTGCACCATCTCGTCTGTGGCTTGTTCCACCTTGACATTAACGGCCACTGTCACAGAAAACCGCCCGTCGCTGACTGTAGCGTTTAGGGAGTATCTGAGAGAAAAACATTGTGTTACAGACAAAGTTATTATCATATATTTGTATCTATTTTTGGCTTTAGTCAGATACAGAACAGTTTTGAGAGAGAACATGAAGTTAAGTAGGAGGGGGGAGGGGGGGGTGATCTGGAAAAGAAACATGGGCTGGGACTTGAACGCGGGTTTCTGAAGTGCATTTGGGTTACATGTCAAAGCGTTGCTCATGAGGCTATGACTATTAAAGGGATAGGTCACCCATTTACTCTGCCTCAGCACTCTCCCAACATTCTTCAAAATACCTTCTCATACAGGTTTGAAACAACATAAGGGTGAGTTTTCATTTTTGGGTGAACTAACCCATTAAAAACATTTGTTTACTTGAAATAAAGCTGAAATAAAATAGAATAAATATTAGTAAGAAAACTTGAATTAAATGAAATTGTTCCATTGGCAATAAACTGAAATAAGTTAAGGCACTAAAATGATTAAAAATAGCACCATTTAAAAAATAAAATAAAACTATGACAAAAAGTTAAATTAATAATAATTTAACTAAAATAACATGAAAAATATAAAAATAAAACCTAATTCAAAATATTAATACAACTATCAAAAATAAAATAAAAACGCTGGTTACTGATTATTAATGAACAAATATGCAGTTTCAGAAGCATAAAAACATGTGGAAATATATATAGATTATTATCCAATAATATAAAAACTTAATATAAAGAATATAATATAAAATAAAATCTGAATCTGCTAGGTGTTTTCTTTATCTGTTTATTTTTTAAATTTCACAAATTGTCTGAGAAACTTTTACAATGGCTTCATTTATTTTGCCTATTTTTCACATTTTTTGTCTAGATTGGGTTGTTTTATGCTTGTCCTAGAATATTTATTACTAGAAATATTGACTATGACAGCTGTCATTTCCACCACATTCAATTTTGCACAAATAGTTTTCTATTTGTCTATATAATTATTACTAATGCTTTACAGTCATGGTCTTTTTTTAACATTAGTTAATGCATTAACTAATATAAACTAACAGTTAATTAATATTTTTTCATATTGATAATTATCTTCATAAATGCTAGATATAAAGCTTTAGAATTTGCATTAGCTAGATGTCTCTTGCAGGACATCATTAGAATACTAATTCAACTTTAAATAAAACAAATAAAAAAAACTACCGAAGTGTGAAAAGTGTGTTTTAAAGGGAGTATATTTTCATATCAAGGTGACAGACCACAAGTGCCCATTACATAAAAAAAATACTTTAAAGGTTTAGTTCACTCAAAAATGAAAATTCTGTCATTAATTACTCCTAAAAACCTTGACCTTCGTTCATCTCTCGCAACACAAATTAAGATATTTTTGATGGGGCGTGTCGGAGTTCTGTGCAGAACGGCAGCTCATCACTGGCCAGCTCGTGAACGTGAACGGTGTCGGCCAATAGTGAGCCGGCGTTCTGACGTAGAACTCGGAAGCTCTGCACCGTGTGTGCCATGTCAAACGCATAGAAGAAAGGCGCAGGCGAGAAGAAATTGTCGAATAACATGCGCACAAAAAATAATTCACGTCGCTCCATAACATTAAAGGAACTGTATGTAAGATGTATTTCAATTAATCATAAAATGGTCCTGATTTGTCACTAGACATTAAGAAATCATGTTAATTTAAAATACTTATATCACTGACAACAGTAGTCCGGCCAGGATATTGTCATTTAAAAGTTGTTGTTGCAGCCCTCAACTGATGTTGATGTTTTGGCCTGAAGCTCCGCCCTCCACCTATCGACCAATCACAAAGTCAGTAGTGTTTCGGCATCCGGGTTGCCAGATCTGCTCTAGTTACCACAGCTGCAGCTACAAACGTTCCTGCTGATCCTGCAGCCTATCTGGCAACCTCGAGTCAGGGGGAGGGGGAGAGGGGATACACCTGCAGTACCAGTTTTGGCCACAATCTTACATACACTTCCTTTAATGTTGACCCACTGGAGTCACATGGACTATTTTAATGATGTCTTCACTACCTTTCTGGACCTTGAAAGTTGCAATGATGTTGCTGCCTATGTGTGATTCAGAAAGCACTCAGATTGCATCAAAAATATCTGAAGTATTTTTATATAAAATATCTTGTGTTCCGAAGACAAAGGTCTTATGGGTTTGGAACGACATAAGGGTGAGTAATTAATAACAGAACTTTCATTTTTGGGTGAACCATAAATTTCAAAACGTAAATGTTGTTTTTTAAATTAAGGTTGCGCTTCATTTACCTTCCAGGCTCCAAGCCATTTAGTGCCACAATCTTCCCGTCCTGTCTGTTGATTTTGAAAAGACTCTTTGTTTGTGCTCTCTGACTGAAAGAAAGAACATCATTCTCGTCTCGGTCTGTGGCATAGACCTTTCCTATAATCCCGCCAGGAAACACATCTGCTGCCATGACAATGTTGATTTCCAGTGGGAAGGCCACAGGTTTGAAGAGGCTGTCTCCGATGACACGCACAAACACAAAGGATGTGGAGGACAGACGAGGCTTTCCAGAGTCACGCACCTTGTTGACAAGGACAAGAACACATTGTACAATTTTACAGCTTCACACTAAATAAATGCATTCAATCCCATAAAAATACCTTTAGTTGAAGAAACACTTTCTATGTTCCAGATGTTGATTTCTCTTTGATACATGAAGGTTACATTCAAATCGTCTAGGACCCTTTTTTACCACCCATCCGTCCATTCATTGTTTCACGGAGAGAGAGATGGCAGAAAGCACACCCACTGTTTTCTTTATTTTTCAAAAGCATTTTGTTATTGTGAATGAATAGACATTATACAAATAAAATAACCCATTACAAAAAGACCCTCCCTTTACAGTTTTGAATGTCTTATTCTTACCTGGATGACTAAAAATGACTTTTAAGTATTTTAAGTTCTTTCTGCTGTTGTGTGGAAACAATGCAAGGGATCGCACCGGCACCTCTGCTAACCCGACAAGTGTGTTATTGTGCTCTAAACAAGATGCATATTGGCAAGAAATATTCAACAGCCAAACAGTATGAAGAAATATTATTGCAACTAATTTGCAGAATTATATATACAGAAGACAGGATGAGTTGAAAAGGCACGTTTCTGGGCCGCCCACACATGCAAAATAAATATTATAGCATAACCAAATTTTTTACCCATGAAAAAGAAAAAAAAAGAAAAAAAAATCTAGCTTACGTTTCTTAAACAAAACAAAATTCAAACGATTATCATTTCATCAAATAAAATTACCAGAAGGTACATGGACCCTTGAGAAGAAAATATTGTTATTGTGTGTCATTCTTAATACAATTAATTTGGTAAAATAATGTAAAATATTTTTAATTTAGTATATATAAAATGAGTTATGAAATTAGCCTTAGAGAAGTCAGGCATTTCATTACAGAAGTGTTGTCAAAGTTTGTCAGAAGTGTTGAAGAAACACCCACATGTGAATCCAGTAATTCTCAATTCACTTTTAAAGCCACCATGAAATTTAAACTGACAATTCTTATTTTTTTATGGAATTATAAAGTACTTATTATAAATGATTTATTTATCTGTGCACATCATTTTTATTTTATTTATGTGCCCTCATAATCTTTGATCAAAATAACTTCCCCTCCCTGTTGCAGCTCATCTCCTCTCTTCTCTGATGATGTGTTTCTGGCACGAGGGTAGGGCAACCTGTCACTCATGACAATTTCTGAAGTCCCACCCTACATTTTTTCATGCTCGAGAAGCCATTTGACTGGGATATACATTACAATAGGAAAGAACAGACTATTGCAACTTCTGCTTCATGTCGACTTAACAGACATTTCACTTTTTTGAGCCGTTTTCTGGAGTTGTACTAACCTGTATCTCAAGCGTATATTCCCGCGTTGCATCGGGACCAAATACTCGGCTTGTCCGTAATTCTCCATTCTGGTCCAAACTGAAGGCGTTGCCCTCATTTCCAGAGATGATGCGAAATTCAAAAGGGGCGCCATTTCTTGAGGAGTCCTTATCAGAAACTGACAGTGTGAGGATGGTTGTTCCTGCAGGCATGTTCAACTTGAATGGGAAAAAAAGAAAAAGAAATTAGAAATTTAAAAAAGGTCTAATTATAAGGTTTTTTATCTTTTCCAAAGAGATTGTGAGTGGTTCTTGAATGCCAGGGTGCTCTGTGTGGTTGCCCAGGTGTTGGTATGAGTTTACAAGGCTGTCCTAGACGAGTTATTATGACTCTTGGGTAACAAAACTTTCAAGTGTCTAGTTTAAAAGAAGACCAGATTTATAAATAAATAAATACCATAGCGTTTAAGAGCTGCAGACTTTATGTGGGTATGTCATTTTCAGAAAATTCTCAAAAAATACTTTTATTCAGCAAGGACACATTAAATTCAAAAGTGACAATAAAGACATTTATAAACTTTTATTCTTTTCTTTTGAACTTTCAATTCATCAAAGTAAAATCCTACATAAATGTATCACAGTTTCCACAAAAATATTAAGCATCATCTTTTTTTTTTCCAACATAGATGACAATTAAATCAGCATTTTAGAACGATTTCTGAATGATCATGTGACGCTGAAGACTGCAGTAATGGCTGCTGAAAATTCAGTTGACATCACAGGAATCGATGACATTTTGAAATATATAAAAATAGAAAACAGGGGCTGTATTCACAAAACATGTTATCCTACCACCAAGAGTTCTCCTAAACAGCAGTAAAAGTAGAGTTTCCTCTTTAAACCAACACAAAAACCAACAAAAATATGTTCAGCTAATTGTCAGCCTCTCACATGTCTGCATCTTAAGAGATTGCAGAATTCAAGTGACAAATTATGCTTTCTAAACAAAGTTTGAGGAGCACTATCTAATCAGCTTGAGAAGAGGCATAAACATACACAGCTGATTCATCTAGTTACCGCGACCTCTGCACACGTTTTCTGCACGCCAAATGTGCTATTTTACTCCATCCGGTCATTTGTAAGTTTAAACAACTGCCACAGGCAAGCAGACATAATTTTATTTATTTTCAAAGATTTATTTTTTACCTTTTTATCATTAAAGTACAGGAGGGGTCACGATTTGAAGGTTGGGCCAGAGAATAGGAAAATGTTCACGCGACAGAACTGAACTCCCACAACTGCCCACAACGCTCAGCACAGATGATGGGACATAAATTGCAACTTGACCGCAGTGTTTTATTCTCCATCATTCAATGCATTTTCTCTGCACATAATTGAACCATTATTTTGTCATCACAGATTAAAGTCTAAATATGTATTGCATTTATGAAGAAGCATCCAAGACTCTAACGCCTATTGCCTCAATGGTGTACAGTGTCTTTGGGTAGATTGCCAGCAACAGCTATTTTAGGATTGTTTGTGGTTTGGTCTTAGTGACTTAAGGGCACTCTTGACTATACTACTAACTTTTCAGATTTACGAGCTGGTTTTAGCACTAAAATGCATTGTGAAATACTAAATTAGGACGGACACACCCATAATTTTTTAAGAGTTTCCCTAAATCGGCAAGTTAGGAACTACTTTTAGCCTTAAAGGGCCCAAAAATAAAAATTCTCTCATAATTTACTCACTCTCAAGTCATCCTAGGTGTATATGACAATCTTCTTTCAGACTAATAAAATCGGAGTTACTGCCAACTAATGGCAGTAAATAGCAGCCCAAAAAATGTAAGCCCTTACCCTAAGTAAGTGTTTTGAACCGCAAGAGGCGTTACAATTTCTTAATATCGGGTGAACTATCCCATTAAGATGTTTTGTGAATATGGCCCCAGTTATTTTAAATTGTAATAATATTTCACAATATTACAGTTCTTCCTCTTCAAAAAAATTTCACATTTCACACATAGAACATTTCAAGTTCTGAATCGATTCATTGAAACTGACAGTTTCAACTGTTTCACAATTAAAATTGTAAACGTACAAATTCTACAAAACTTGTTTGCTACTAAAATTTAAAACATTTCCGTCGTAGTATTCATATTTAACATCACAAAACTAATCTCAGGACACATTCTTAAATCAGGGCTCGACATTAATGCTTGTCCGGTGGATTTTTTAAGGGACAAGTGAAAGAGAATTTTACTTGCCTGATGTCAAATGTCAAAATGTGGAGTTATTTTATATTTATAACATATGATATTCACAACATCACACTACCAAGAGTGCTGTTTTCTTGAATACCATCACTATAGAAAATGTGACACTGATTTCGTATGACAGTTCCATAAACAATTAATTAACATTAAGTCACTTACATTTTAGATTCAATATTGATTGTTTTTGTTTAATTTCAGCAGCGAAAATATTTCCGAGATCACAACAGAACCATAACGCATCTCACAGCATCAGTGTGTTACTGAATGAGTCAGTGTTTTTGATTCAGATTTTGAATGAATCAAAGATTCAATGACCTATTCATAAATGACTGCCTCATTCTGGAACGAATCAGCTGCTTCAACGAATCGACTCAATGGCTCACTTATTAAATGGTCCCGCCACCTATTGGCAGTTTAATGCTCCAACATTTCTTATTTGTATATATATATATAAAAAATGTGAAAACAATCTTATAAAGCAGTTGTAATTTTTCAGTGTAAGTTTTTTTATTTGATTAGTAACAGCCCTATAGTCTTATTCTAATTTGATTTATTGATAAGATTTAAGAATGTAAAAGGAAAGCTGAAGCACAGCCTATATTTAATAAGATTAGAGAAAAGATGCCCTTCATAAAAGGCAAAAATATCACAAATATCTCAAAGCTGATTGAACACTGATGAGAATATTGCTTTTTTTTATTCCAACAATTCCATAAATTATATTTACAACACAAAAAAAATATTAAATTTTCCCCAGGACAAGCAAATTTTTACTCGGACAAGTGATAGACAGATTTACCAAGCACACAAACAGGCTTAATGTCGAGCCCTGCTTAAATGGTATAAAAAATAAATAAATAAATAATAAATAAAAAAAACTACATTAGAAGCTTTGTAAATATATTCATATGAATATTCAATAAATCATTCAGTCCTAGTTCAGGGTTTTCTGAAATCCCTAAGCAACAGTAATAATAGCACTTGCCTTAGCAACAGTCACATGTCACATATAATATGTAGGTAATGTGACAATGCCTATTGCTGCAGTTAAAGAGTTAAAACTGTGGTTCACACCTGAATCACAGCTGAAGCATTAGCGGGAGAGAAGATCGGCGGGTTGTCGTTCACATCGGCAATCTCGATATTGACATTCACAGTGGTTGACTTGGCAGGTGACCCGCTGTCAAACGCTTGCACAGACAATGAGAAGCTCGAGACCTTAAGCATGTGAGACAGGAAGATAAATGTCAGGCAAAAACAGTTCAGAATGACTCAACTCTCAATAAATGTCTTTTTAAAAAGAGCAGGACTGTCCGCTCACCCACAGTCCCTCAAAAGCCTCAATTTCATTCCTACATTGACTAATTAATGACTGGCTGATTTAAAGATAATTGGCCGAAATCATGCGACGTCTCAGGAGAGCGTCTCGAAGAGATGTCAAGATTCATTAGCCAAAGTAACCAAGCTCATTCCAAGGACTAACCGTCTCTCTGTCCAGTGCCTTGTTAACTTTTAGAAGCCCAGTGACAGGGTCGATCCAAAACTGGTTGTCACGGTCCCCTTTCAGAATGGAATAAGTTATTCGCCCATTGATCTGACTGTCCAGGTCCTCTGCGAACAGCTGCACATAACAAACAGATAATAAACTCATATATTCTAGCATATTCCAGAGCAAAAAGAGCCAAAACTCCCTGAATTTATACGGATCATGAAGCAAATTACACCCTCTTACGGTAAATTATATTACAGCTCAAGTACACAGTACAAATGAATAACTAATGCAATTCATTAAGAGGATTTATGCGAGCAATAAGCTTAATTATATTCTAGCTGTGAAATTTAAATTATGTCTGCGGCTAATTAAATGCCAATGAAGTGGCTCGGCTAATGAGAGAACTTTACCCTCGTGACGGTCTCTCCAATGGCTACGTCCTCGCTGATCAGAACATTGTAGATGTCCTCACTGAATGAAGGCGAGTTGTCATTGACGTCCAGTAGCTCTATGGTCACTATGGTCGTGGCTCTCAAGGGAGGCGATCCACCATCAAAGGCCTCAACATTTAGGTAAAAGTCCTTGCAGAGCTCATAGTCAAGATCGTCCACCACAGAAATGATGCCTGGAATCATCCGAGATATGAGTGAGAGCAAAGCCAATTCATTTATATGAATATGAGACATCACGTAACATAACTTGCAATACAAAGGCTCCTTTGGATGCATGAAAAGCCAGAACATTTCATTCACACACAATAGCCGAAAGAAAGTACTGTACTACCTTGCACCTTTAAGAGCTTAATTATTTTAAAATACAGGTTTAAACTAAAAGCGCATTATTATTTTGTCAAAATGAATGCATTGGAAGTGATGTAACTATAAAAATGCAACTATTTCAGGGTTTCCACTGGCTGCCTACATCTTTTTAAGAGACAAAGAAGGCTCTCAGTAACTGTTCCCATGTTTTCTGCATATTAAGCACGATTATTTGAGCCTTGTGGAGCATTCATAACTAATTTTCCCAATCGCAGCACTTATATTGTGCTGTTTTAACAGACAATTTTTCAAATCATAATGTCTGGTCTAGAGTGAATAGACTTTCTTGCATTTATTTCAATGATTTGTGAAGAAATATAAAGGAAATATAAATACTGCAAAACAATTTCAGACCAGATATATATAACTCTCCCCGCCTTGCCTGTTAAATCATCAATGGAAAACTTTCCCAGCTCATTTCCAGACAAGAATCTATAGTAGATCTCTGCATTCACTCCAATATCATCACTCGTGGCAAAGACGCGCAGCACTTCTGTCCCAACAGTTACGTCTTCAGGCACTGTGACCGCATAATCTTGCTTTTGAAACACAGGTGGGTTGTCGTTCACGTCCAGAACCACGATGGTGAGGTCCACCTCGGTGCAAAGTGAGCCGTCAGCCCCTGCTCGGTCAGTAGCCTTGATCCTGATCTGATACGAGTCTTGTACTTCTCTGTCCAGAGGCTTTTCCAGGATCAACACACCAGAGGATGGATCGGTGGAGAACATGCCATCAGCAGAGTCAACAAGTGTGTACACAATCTTCCTGTTCAGACCTGGGAGAAGGCACATTTTTGACCATAATTTTACTGAGATAAAAACAAAACAAAAAAAACATCAAACATGCAATGATAATGTTTCCCTGAAGAGAATAACATTTCATGATTAAAAAAAGTATAATTTTCTAAACGCAACGCTTACAATGTGATATGCTGTACCTCATCTAAAACTATTATATTGCAATTATATTGTTTTATGAGCTCAATCCCATCACAGGACTTTAAAGGAATTGTATGTAAGAAATGTATTTCAGTTAATCATAAAATGGCCCTGATATTTAACTAGACATTAAGAAATCATGTTCATTTCAAATAATTCTATCACTGACAACAGTGGTCCGGCCAGGACATTGTCATTTAAAAGTTGTTATTGCAACCTTTTAACTGATGTTGAAGTTGACATGTTGTGTTTTGGCCTGAATCTCCGCCCTCCACCTATCTACCAATCACAAAGTCAGTAGTGTTTCGGCATCTGGGTTGCCAGATCTGCTCTAGTTACCACAGCTGCAGCTACAAACGTTCCTGCTGATCCTGCAGCAACCTCCAGTCAGGGGGAGGGGGAGAGGGGATACACCGCTCTTCAATAATTTGAAAGTTATTGCAGTACCAGTTTTGGCCACAATCCTACACATTTCCTGTGTATGTAAGATTGTGGCCAAATCTTTGTAGCTGCAGCTGTGGTAACATGAGCAGGTCTGGCAACCCATATGCCGAAACACTACTGACTTCGTGATTGGTCGATAGGTGGAGGGTGGAGCTTCAGGCAAAAACACAACGTGTCACATCAGTTGAGGGCTGCAACGACAACTTTTAAAAGACAAAAACCTGGCCAATATATCTAATATACTGTTGTCAGCAGGGTGGGAAATTAGCACCCGCCACCAGCCAATGGCGGGTACTTTTTCAAAGTGGCGGGTGACTTTGCTGTGTATACCAGCCACAGTGGCGGGTGAATTGTAAAACATATTTTTACTGGTTACTACTAAAAACATTCATTGTAACGGATTGGACAGCTTTTGTCAAATAATGATGTTTGCTAGTAACAATAATGCACCTTTGTCGAGTAACTAATTTCATGATTCTGACCGTTTCTGCCATTGAAATGACTGTGGAAAAATGTCCCAATCAACCCAAATTCACCCAATGCTATGCTAATGCACTTTCTTTTAAATTTGAATTCTGTAAAAAGCGGCTGGTAAAAAATATAAGTGGCTGGTAAAATTGGACATCCACCAGCCACTGTGGCTAGTGGCCAAAAAAGTTAATTTCCCACCCTGGTTGTCAGTGATATAAGTATTTGAAATGAACATGATTTCTTAACGTCTAGTGACTAGGGATGTTAACCGATGACCATTTGACCGATGGTTGACCGTATCAACGTTAACCTATCAAAGTTCTCGGTTAAAAAAAAAAAAGTGATCTCTAAATTATACTATTATAGACAGTGGACTAAACGCTACTACAGTTAGCCCTCTCATTCCAAAATATTTTTGGATAATACAGCGTTTGGGTTTGCGCACTCACAAGGTTTGCAAAAAGTAAACAGGCTACAACACTCGAGGTTAGAGCCAGAGCAGACGACAGTATGAAGCGTGCATTCCGCATAAGATGGGCTTACATTTGGAAATATATTACATCTACATTTCAGTGGTAACACACAAGGTGTTGATCATCATCTTTCTTTATTATTGTTAGCACTACCTCGAACTAAAGCGGTGTCAAATGAGCTTCAAAAGCTAGACAAATGCCTATATTTTCAACGCGATCACCTTGTACCCAAACCATTGCGAAACTAAGGAGCCATTTGTCCTCTGATTACAAACAAGCTCCCCGGCGCCGCGTTTCACGCTGTAGGCGATTTAAAAAAATTAAGTGAGTGGAAGGGAGGCGGCAGTGCCGGGACAGTTTGTGAGAGATCATAGAGAGATGCGAAAGAGTTGCGAAATTGCAGGCGCGGCTCGCGGCAGTTATTTCAAATAGCGCAGCATATTTTAAACTAATCAATTAATCGGTTTCAACCGGCTAATGAGGCTCGGTGGTCAGTCAAGAAAATGTTTAGTTTTCGCCATCCCTACTAGTGACATATCAGGGCCATTTTATGATTAATTCCAATACATTTCTTACATACAGTTCCTTTAAAATTAAGTGGTGAAGGCTAAATGGGTTAAAATTGTTTGGAAAAAAAGAGATGTAATAAGATATAAGTTCATATAACATATAAGTTCATATAAAGTTTAACCTAAATGTTACACGTGTGAAATGCACACCTTCATCTGGATCATTAGCCTGAAGGCGTGTGAGCAAGGCCTTGGGCGCCGCGCTCTCATATACACTTGCCATGAACTGTGTGAAGGCAAATGATGGTGCATTATCATTAACATCCAGAATGGTCAGAGAAATTTCAGAGCGACAAAACAGCCCTCCTCCATCTGTAGCCTGCGCTATCAACTTATAACCTGCAGTTCTCTCACGGTCCAACAGAGAGGCAGTCTTCAGTTCACCTGGCACAAAAACAGAGAGAAATAAGTAAAGCACCAGACCTCACAGGATGGATTTCAGAACCATGGGCCAGAGCCGCATTATGTAAAAACTTCAGTGAGATTAATAAAAGATACATTAAATGATAGATGGTGGTGCTAAATATTTTGTGTCATAAATGTTTCATTCAATTCAGCCTAATGACGTCAATGAAGTAATTGCTAAATCAATGAAGTCTATCTAAAGATGCTTTAAACTTCTCAGTCAATCTGGGATAGCAGAGAAAATTGTATTAAGAGCATTTTAACACCTTAAAAAAAATAACATGTTACAGGAAATAAACAGGACGAACACAAAGCAATGGAGAAATGTGCCACTTTGCATGACATTGCAAAACAATTATGTTCTAAAACTGGCTCAAAATGGCAAACATGTTTGATATCAACATTTTGTCCAAAACCTGTCAACTCCGGCTGCACAAAATCTGCAGACATGCTCTGACTTTATGCAACTGGTGTTGACTCCTCCAGTGCAAATCAGGGCAAATATCATGTAGTGTATTTTAAGCCTTTAAGGAACACTCCACTTTTTTTTCCTTAGACTTGGAGCATGGCTTTTAGCATAGCTTAGCATACATCATTGAATCGTATTAGACCATTAGCATCGCACTCAAAACATTTGACCAAGACTTTCAATTTTTACCTATTTAAAACTTGACTCTTCTGTAGTTACATCGTGTACTAAGACCAAAAAAAAATGAAAAGTTGAGATTTTTTTAGACCGGGACTATTTTCTCATTCCTGCATAAGAATCACTGAACTTTGCGGCAGATTCTAACTGCTGAGTCAGAGAATAGTCAAAATTCATGGACAAAAATTGTCCGATATGAATTCGGTCTTCCGACCTTTTGATTTTGACCAACGTAATTTGTGAATGAAATATGCTAAGACAGTCAGTGCTGTCAAGATTATGAAGTGTGCACACTCTGCTCTTTCTCTCTGACACTCAGTTAACATGCGCCCTCATCTTCACTCGTCATAAATCACAATAACTGATCAAATAAGGCTTGGACAAAAACAAATTTCGTGGCCACCAAATAATTTTCAATGCAGGAGACACGCTCCTAAGACTCGGCACAGAACATATCACTAACGTAGTATTTTGCACAATAGAAAGTGTGTAAATAAACAATACCGGCAATTCCACATTCTATTTTAATCAAACTATACACTACCTCACCAGAACTCTACAACAAAACTATTAACGTTATATACTGTATAAACCAAATTTTATTTGTTTTTCGTTGGTATTCTTTGAAACATGATGGTAGAATACACCTTCGACTCACTATCAAAGCCCTTTACCACACACAGGACCATGGTTTATTGCACCGTAAATCCACTACATAATTTGCCGGCTACAACTCTAAATTATCTGCAACTATACAAACATAGAACTGGTTGCATTGGAAGTTACCTATCTGAGAACTACTTTCAGGCGCTGTGTAATATCATTGCGCCGCTGAACCCATAGGACAGCCACAAAGTTCCATGATTCTTACGCAGGAATTGTTTTTGTCCAAGAAAATTGTTTTTGCCCAATAGTTCTTATCTATATCGGTCTAAAAATCGTAACTTTTCATTTTACGTTGGTCTTGCAAAAAAAAGTTGCAAAAAAGTATTTTGTCATTTTTGAGAGCGATGCTAATGGTCTAATACGATTCAATGATGTATGCTAAGCTATGCTAAAAGTGCTACCACCAGATAAAGTTATTGACCGAATTGATTCAAAAACAGTAAAACTCAACTGTTGAAATCTAAGGCATGTGGAAAATGAGCCTATTTTCAAAAAAAGTGAAGTGTTCCTTTAAGATACAGAACATTTAAAGGTTTCAAAAAGTATAAAAGCAAATGTTAAAGAAGTTTGTACAGAAATACCAGTATTTGCATCCATGTAAAAATCTTCAACTCCAATGCCAAACAGAGAGAACTGAATTTCTGCATTGACACCAGTGTCCAAGTCTGTTGCTCCAACTTTCAGCACAGCAGTATTGACAGCCACATCTTCTGGAAATGATGCCTCATATTGAGCCTAAACAATAATGATGAAAAAAAATTAAAACTGTGTATTGAACTCTCAATAAAAAAATGCATTAGTGTAACAAGACTTCATTGACATCAGTATGCAGGCAATAAACATGGTAGTTGTTAATTTGGGCTGTTTGAGATGACAAATGCCAGCCTAAATCAATCGCTCAGACCTGATTGCAGATGGGGCTGTTGTCATTGGCATCCATGACAGTGACCTCTACGCCTATGCGGGTTACAAACAGGCCGTCACTGGCTGTGATATTGAGCAGGTATCGATCCTGCTCCTCTCTGTCCAAAGGCCGTTTCACGAAGACCTTCCACTCCCCCTGAACAGGAGCCAGGCCAAACACCCCCTTGGGATTTCCTCCTGAGTCAAAAAGATGGCCACAGAATTTAGATAAATGATCAAGGAAGCTTTTTAAAACGGTGATGGCCTGCATAGAAACCAAACTCATGTATTTAATTTCCATAAACCTATTGCAATGTTTATATGCTGTAAGGTAGTACTGTTCTTTATTTGAAATAAAACAAAACATATAATATTTCATAAATTGTACTGAATGCATCAAATTAAAATATGTGCTAACACCTATCAAAATAACTAAGAGTATGCTAAATGAACCAAAACACTTAGGGACACTTTTGAAGAGGGTATATAAAGTATCTCAAGTTATTGGAAACAATAAGCTGAGCCTAATTCTAACAATCTGTTCCCATCCCCAGATGGTCTTTAAACAAAGTAATGTGACACATAAAGCAGATGGCTCTTTACTCATATAGCTTTTGCACACTTAGTTCATTAAATTAAACCCTTTCAATGTGATTATCTTTCCCAGAGAGCCTCCGAGAGCCATAAATCATCCTCCAGTGGCCTACTTTAATACGCACCTGTGATATAGAAGCTGACAAGCCGATTCTGATCAGAGCTGTCCCCGTCACGAGTGCTCAGCACTGAAACCACCTCCCCCAGCGGGTCACTCTCTCGCACAGCACCTCTGTAGTACTCCCTCTCAAAGGTAGGGGGGTTGTCATTGATGTCTGCTATTGCAACAGTCACTACAGCTGTAGAGGATAGTGAGACAGCTTCACCTAGATCAGACGCCACCACGTTGAAGGTGTAAGATGGGCACATCTCATGGTCCAGGTCACCGAGAGTGGTAATCCAACCTGTCTTGCTGTCAATAACAAACATAGCACTAGAGAAAGATTTAGATCCACTCGCTTTGTCCTGTTCTTGGTTTAGGGTCGGGCCAAGGCTGTAATTAACCTGTCCGTTAGAGCCCCAATCAGGATCAAGTGCTCGTACCTGGATAACTCGTGTACCCCTAGGCATGCCCTCCATAACCATGGCCACATAAGAACTTGTTTCAAAAAATGGTTTGTTGTCATTCACATCCAGCACCTTCACTTCTACATCTACTACAGACATAGATTCAACCAGTGCCTGCCTCATGGTGGCCGCAACTTTAAAACGGTAAATGTTGATTAGTTCGTAGTCAAGGGGGTTAACAAGCCTTAGAAGTCCGGTTTCTCTCTCAACCAAAAATGTCCCATCCTGGTTACTCTCCCCAGTCTCTCCATTTACCATAGAAAATGAGGCAGTCTGACCAGGACTTAAGTACACTGATCCCAAAGCAGTTCCGACAGGTGTGTCCTCTGGGACCGTGTAAGAGTACTGGGGCTGGGTGAAGGAGGGTACATTTGCATCAGGTGGTAAGACATGAATAAATGCAGACACGAGGGAATGTTTGGCTGGGACCCCGCCATCAGTAGCTTTCACAAAAAAGGAGAGGACCGTTCCTCTGAGATGTGCCATGCTTCCCTTTGTGACCATCCAGCCACTGTCTGGCTCAATCTCTAGCACATCTACTAGAGGAAGCCTTGCCTCACTGTACAGAGAGTAGCTAACTCTGCCATTGTCGCCGGCATCTGGGTCCTGAGCCTGGATCTGAGTCACCAGTGATCCCATTGGCATGTTAGCCTTTATGCTTACTCTATACTCCATAGCCCTAAAACGTGGAGCATTGTCATTCTCGTCAGCAAGAATTACCCTAACGGTGCAGAAGGATGCTCTTCCCCCACCATCAAGTGCCATTACAGTTAGCACAATGTCTCGGTTCACTGGGTTCTCTCTGTCCAGTTTCTGAGCTGTCGTTATTAGGCCATCGGCTCCGATGTAAAACTGAGTCTTTCCAAGGTCATTGATAAAAGAAAACACGATCTGACCAAAAATCCCTGAGTCCTCATCTGTGGCACGCACCTGAATGACTCTGGTACCTGCAGGGGAATTCTCACGGACCTCCGCCAAGTAGAACCTTTGACTAAAGACAGGGCTGTAAAGGTTAGCCCCCACAACTCGAATGTTCACCTGTGCAGTGTTGGTGAATACCCCATCCGATACAGACACATTGAGGCTGTACGCTGTCTGCATTCCCTGTCTGCGCTGACTGGACAAGGAAATGACACCTGTCTGGGAGTCTATTATGAAGTTCATTTTCTCATCTCCAGAGAGTATGCTGTACCTCAAACTCTCAGCATCTGAGCTGTCTGCATCAGAAGCCTGGACACATGTCACAATGTGCCCTCTGGGGGCTAGTTCACTCACAAAAGCTTCATAAAGTGGTTGGCTGAAGGACGGTGGATTGTCATTCACGTCACTCACCAAGACGGTGACAGTGACCTCACTGTTTAGGGACGGGGAACCGTTGTCCATTGCCCTAACGATAAAGCTGAAACTTGGTGTAAGTTCGTAGTCCAGAAGACGGCCTGTTAACACGAGTCCACTAGTGCTGTCAATTTGGAAGTAGTCTGTGCTGTTAAATCCATCAGAGAGGATTTGATAGCTAATCACATTGTTTTTATCAGAGTCCTTGTCTGTTGCCAAGAGCTGTATCACGTTAGACCCAATCATTGAGTTTTCTGACAAAGTAGTGGTGTATGAGGCATTGCGAAATACAGGGGCATTGTCATTTACATCCACTACGATTATGTCCACATCTACTTCTGATCTGGCTCCAGTGAGAGTGTCCGTAGACCTGACGGTTAGCCTGTAGTAGGGTGTGATCTCATAGTCTAATGGATATATGACATTAATCGCACCACTGTTAAAGCCAATGTCAAATTGAAAGGAGGGATCCCCTTCCACAATAGTATATATAATGTTTTGGCCCTCTGGACTGGTGGCATTTATGCATAAAACGGGAGTGGACACTGCGATGTCCTCTCTTACTGATATGCCATAAAAAGACTTGTCAAACACAGGCATGGCCTTGTTCACAACTGTGACTGGAAGTTCAACAACAGTGAACAAGGAGGGGTAGCCTGCATCACGTGCAAGGACGACAAGTGGATATTCAACATTGGACAAGTCTGCATCAAAGGCCTTTTTAAGAGTAAGTTCCCCAGTGAGCTTGTTCACCTCAAAATGTGGATGGTCCTCCTTAAGCTCATAATACACAGCTCCGTTTATCCCTTTGTCCAAATCTGTTGCAGACACCTGGAAGATGAATGAGCCAGGTTCTGCATCAACCTGCACAGCAGCATAATATGGAAGGCCTAAAAACTCTGGAGCATTGTCGTTAACATCCTCAACTTCTACTCTGATGGTTACTCTAGCAACTCGCAGCTGGTCGTATTCTCTACTCACTTCTACCACCAGCTCATACAGTTCCTGTTGTTCTCGATCGAATAGGACTCCTGTAGTTTGAATAACCCCTGATGTGGGACGAATTGTAAAGAGTGTCCCTGCATTTAAAAGAGTGTACTTTAGCGGTTCATTTAAGCGGTTTCCTACAGCATTTACAATGCTCACTGTGGTAATGTTCACACTGTTCTCCACTACAGAGGAGGAGTATGAGGTTTGACTGAAAAGGAGGCCACTGTCCATAGCCTCCCTGACCAACACTGTCACGAGTGCTGTGCAAAAGTACCGCCCATCTGACACCTTGACATTGAATCGATAGCGGTCTTTGGAGAGTTTATTGTTTTTGACTGTGAGGACACCCGATGATGGATTCATTTCAAAGTGCTCTAAGTTGCCATCAGCCAAAGAATACATCAGATCAGTGGTCATGTCTGGATCAGTAGCTTTTACATTAAGAACCTCAACTCCAACATATGTTGGAAGAAGCAACACAGTGTCATAAGCTTCCTGTGAGAATTGAGGGGGAGAGTCATTGATGTTCACAATCCTAATTAGGACCTGGGCTGGCTTCTCAGCTGTTAGCTGAGGCCTCCCACTGTCCCTCACATTAACAGAAAAATAAAAAGCACCGAATGTTTCATAGTCCAGCTGGGCTATAGTTCTGACTGAGCCTGTTCCTGAGTCCACAGTAAAGAACAATTTAGCCATTTCCTCCACAATCTGAAAGACCAGGAGGGCATTGCGATTCTTGTCGGCATCTGTGGCTTCAATTACTAAGGGCTTTCCATCCTCACTCATCACCACACTATTGACAGGGGCTGCCTCACTGATGGTCCCTCTATATGTGAGCTCCTGGAAAACTGGAGGATTATCATTTTCATCAACAACCTGGATGCAGACAGTGACACTGGAGGCAATCCCAGCCATGTTGACAGCCTGAATGACCAGCATATACGAGGAGGTCTTCTCAAAGTCAAAACCCCTTTGTGTTGTGATGACACCTGTGTAACGATTTATTTTAAACCTCCTTTCATCATTCCCTTTTTTAATGTCATAAATTAGGGTGGATCGACTAATCGCACAGACCATTATAACAAAAGTCCCGACAGCAACATTCTCCGTAATCTCAGCCTGGTATTCTTGTTGAGCAAACTTTGGACTGGAGAAATCAGACAGAGAGATGGCAATCCTAGCTGTAATGGTGCTACTTAATGCCGGTGTGCCTCCATCAGTCGCTCTCACAGTAAGGATATAAAAACCCACAGTTGTAAGGTCCAGCTCTCTGGCTACTGAAATGACACCAGATAGTGGATCTATTCCAAATAAGCCACCAGTGTTGCCTGAGAAAGGAAACAAATGACACACGCTTGTCAATTCATCAAGAAAAGCAACATTTCAGGTAAAGGATATATCAAAGATTAATCTTAAGAAGCATGACATGTTAAAAGAATGAGCTAATGAATCACACTCAGCGACATAGACAGTCAGTTTTACTCAAAACAGCTGAACAATGGAAATGTTATCAGGGAGTGTAATAAATTCAAGAGCATAGAACACAGTGTTTACCTGCATCAATTGAGTAAACTATCTCCCCGTTTCTCCCTGAGTCTCTGTCTAGTGCGATCACCTGCAAAGCTGACGTTCCTGGTGGGGCCGACTCAAACACCGTACTGTCATAAATAGTGCGTGTAAAAAAGGGTGGCTGGTCATTGGCATCTTCCAAAGTCACAATAATCCGTGCCAGGTCTCTGTAATAGGGAAATTCTTGATCTTTCACCTAAAAAAAAAAAGGAGGAGAGACAGGGCGACAGACCTGAAGAGAAAAACTGAAGTGCAAAAATAGTTTTGCATGGAAAAGATTTGTGAGGAAACATGCAAAAGAGAAATAAAAGAAGTAAAAAAGACAGCAGACAGAAAGTAATAGTTAAAAATGCAAAATGTCACAATATAATTTCTAGTATGCTGAGCTATATTTATGATTTTCTAAAATACTATATAAAGATCAGATACAGTGGGGTTCAAGAGTCCACACTGATTAAAAATGTAATTAAAGCCAATTAAGACAAATAGAACATTTTTAATTTTGAACAATAAAACAAATATATTTTTCTATATTAAAATGAATGATATATTATACTAATTAGAATCAAATTCCAAATAATGAAGCATTTTCAAAAGTGATCTCAAACCTCTGAACCCCAGTGTATGTCACATGTGAAATAGTCAGTTTCAGCTTTGAAATCAACTAATCTACCAATATATTGCGACCACAGTACAGTTGCATAATACAAATCTTGTTTCTTACCATAATAGTAAGGATGTGTTGAGTGCGGACCTCATAGTCAAGTCGATCGGCTGTGTACATGACACCAGTACCAGGATTGATCCTAAACATCCGCATGCTTGCCGGATCAACGCTGCCGTGGATGGAGTAGCTCAACTTTGCCCGTTCGTCCTTGTCCCTGGCCCGGACTCGCAAGACCTCAGTGTCGGCTGGCGTATCCTCAGACACCAAGACCTCATATGTACGCTCAGAGAAAATGGGAGTGTTGTCATTGCCGTCCAAAACCTTTATGTAAACCTGTAGATACAGGGGACATCAAGTCATCGTTAGCTTTTCACCTAGAAATTAATTAATCTGTTTAATTAAACAGATACCTACAAGTAATCTACACTGTTGCAATATGCACTGATGTCAAAACAGCTTGAATAAGAAATAAAAAAATGCACATGCTAGAGTGACAATACGATGTGGGTTTCTGGGACACTGAAATACACAGCAGCTCCTGGCATATCTGAAAACATATTCAGTGAAGATTATATAGATATCTTTTTCACACAGCAAACTTACATTGATAAAATTAGATAAAAGCTGGCACACTGCAGAACACCTTAGAGATGTTTCTCTCTTGGTTATTTCAACCACAGCTGCCAGAAATGCTATTTTTGCTAGGTTCTTGCAAAGTTAGCAGTCTTGATTCTGTTAGAAAAAGTTTCAGGATGTTTATACAATAAAAATATACCTGTGCAGTGGCGGTGTTTGTCCCATCTGTCACCTGTACTGTCATGTTGTATAGCGATTGTGTCTCTGCATCTAGAGGTCTGGCTATTACTATAGTCCCAATCCCTCTCTGAATATCAAAGGGACCATCATAGTTTCCTGTTATACCAAGAAATCAGTTAGCATGACCTGAAAAAATTAAAAGTGATAGAAAATACATTGCATGCATTTGACGAAGAGGTAAAGGTTTAGCAGAAAGGGATCAAGGTGAACATTCTACCAATCAAACTGTCATGCAGTTTTACTCTGCTGTGAGAAATACATTTTTTATGTTTCACAGCAATTCATCAAAGTTTCACACCATTCAAAACATCAACCGCTTTATGTTGGGATCATTCCCATCAGCCTCAGGTCTCTTATCTTCGACTCCCACAAACATCTGTGTCAGGTACGAGTCTCTTCCCGGCAGATTCTCAAATCATTAATTCAGGTCCATTCTGACGGATAAGGGCAAACTTTCTGAGCATCTTTAGTATTCATTGCATGCATCTGTTCCAATTCCACTCAATTTCCACTGCACTTAAATGAGATCAGAAGACCCAAAGTCTGGAAGGTATCTCAGCACTCAAAGTGTTTACAGGATTGAGCGCTTCACGTTTGTCCTGCGGCAAATGGAGTTTTTAAAGCGGGTATCTAAAAGTATCAGATAAACTAGCTGAACCTTCACGCTCAGGAAAATAACTACAAAATACTGACAGTTAGCCTACCACTGTCAGACGAACAGTTTCCACCACAGGAGCTCTGTGGGATATAAAACATCTCCCGTGACGTCCTTCCACCTTCTCAGAGACAGAGGCAGATGAATGGAAAGAAAAAGAAAACAGAAAATTGACATGGATGTCAAGAGCTCATATTAAAGGGTTAGTTCACCTAAAAAGGAAAAATCTGTGATGAATTACTCACCCCGTGTGTCGTTCCAAACCCATAAGACCTTCATTCGTCTTCGAAACACAAATTAAGATATTTCTGATGAAATCAGGGAAGTTTCTGAACCACCCATAGGCAGCAACGTCATTGCAACTTACAAAGGCCAGAAAGTGGTTCAACCATAATGTTATGCAGCAATGAGAATGCATTTTGTGCGCAAAAAAAACCCCCAAAACTTTTTTTTAAAGGGGTCATATAATGGTACATGCACTTTTACAAGCTGATTGTATGGAAATGTGTGTTGGCAGTGCCTGTACACAACCAACCTATAATGATAAAATCCATCAAGTGTTTTTTTTTATCTCTTTATACGTTTCCCCCCGTCTCTAATCAAGCCGTTCGACGTTACACGGCCAGACACCCCTCCTACGATCGTTGATTGACAAGCAGCGTTTCACCTCAGACCCGCCCTGAGCGAGCGCTGTCATCATCACAGTCCGCCATTGTTGATATGCTGGAGCAGAATGGCATCCAAGCGATGGTGGTGGTCTGTTCTTGGGTGTAATAATGAACACAACACTTATTTTGATGTTCCTAAATACGAGACACAGTAGCTGAGTTGTTTTCGCCAATGCTCTGCTTGCGTGAACTGCGAAGCATTTCTCACCAGACTGCTTTCTAACTGAGAGTCAGTATAAAGTAGGTTTTGCTAAGATCTGCTCCTGAATAACGACCTGCAACAGCTATTAGTGTTCCTGCTGCACCTCCAGAAGTGAGTGTAGTTTGAAACGCTTTACGATGAATGCAGCTAAAGTGGGCAAGTAAAATTACGGCATGCTTGATATGCATGACGTTCTCAATATAATTCATAACCCCACGTTTATAATGAACAACGAGTTATGGTTATCGTGTTATTACAAACTGTGTACGCTGGTGATAAAGTTAACGTGGATGTGGTAACACTACACTTAACACTAAGCTTAATTATGTAACGTTAGATGGTTTATAACGGTGTCTGTTACTGTCAAAAAAAATTAATCGTGTTGTTACAATACATTGATAATGTTACGCATCACTGACAAACCGACATTAACAGAAAAAAAGTTTTTTATTGGAATTAGATGTAACATCATTCTGTCAATGAACTAACATATACATCAGTAAACACATAGCATTCGTATCTCACTACGCTAACGTTACCCTGGCAGTACATAAAGATAGATCAGTGACATTACATTAACCAACCAGTCAGAAACGTCCTGTTTGAGTCTTAATTGTCAAATTTTGTTAGAGCTGTCATCTTGTCCCGGGTCCGACTCCGGTTCAAATTGATACGGTTGCACAGATGTGTCCTCAGAGACTCCCGTTGCCATTCTTTCGCCTCTACTGTTGTCAAGGGCAACAGCTCCAGGTGTGTTTCTCAAACCAGAACAGAGGGGTGAGGTGAGCAAAGCTCATTAGCATTAAAGGCACATGCACTGAAATGGCTGGGTGAAAACAGTTTTTTTTTTACAATACTAACGAGAATTTTTAATTAAAGTATATTACAAAGTTTTAATTTAGACACGAAAGAATCATATTAACTTGTACAAAAATGCCATTATATGACCCCTTTAAACGATTAATTCTCATGTGTTATTGACAAGGTAAACACAGTGCAGAGCTTCCAGTTTCTACGTCAGAACGCCATTGGCTGATGCCGTTCACGTGAGCACAACGACGCATACGTGTGATGCAGGAGCCGGCCAATAGGCAGGAGAGGCGGCGTTGATGTAGAACCAGGAAACTGCTTTTACTACATAAATAACGTAGGAGAATGACGCTGAAGAGATTGTTGAATAAAGTTATTTGGGGGTTTTTGCACACAAAAAGTATTCTCGTCGCTTCATAAGATTAAGATTGAAGTCCATTGCAGTCATATTGACTATGTTAATGATGTCTTTACTAACTCTTTAGGCCTTAAAATATGCAATGGCATTGCTCCCTAAGGCTGGTTAAGAAAGCTCTCGGATTTCATCAAAAATATCTTAATTCCTGTTCCGAAGATGAACAAAGGTCAAATGGGTCTGGAACGACATGAGGGCGAGTAATTAATGACAATTTTTTATTTTTGGGTGAACTATTCCTTTAAGGTAGGCAAATTCAAAAACTTTTTAAACGCTTATTCATTTGGGAGCTTTCCAACTAAATAACACAAGCAATGCCCCCACATGGAACAGCATCTGCAATGCTCAGCGAAATCCCATATACTGAGAGGGTTTAATCAAGATGACCCTCTTTGCATATTTTAGTTGACTAACTTCACCATCCATGCATCTTCTGTTGTCCAACTATGAGCAGAATATATAGGTGCAAATGATAAATATGTAGAAGAGCTGTGAGCAACAAGCAAATGGAGTAAATCATTGTCAGCATAGCTTACCACAGATGTCTACACCTTTAAATTACATTTACATTTATTCATTTATCCACACGGTTTTATCTGAAGCAACTGAGGAATGCTACAACACGTGTGATTCATCCTAAGCAGACAGTAACATCGGTAATATTACAGACATTAAAGTTTGCAACCTGACTTAATTTATGACTGGAACTGCAGCATTATTGATGCTCACCAATGATGTCAAACCATAAAGGAGTAGCTGTCTGCCAAACCGAGACCACTCCAACTGACTCATACACTTTGGTGTTTTCTGCCACTGTGAAGTTGTAAGCGGCTGCAGTAAATCGCAAGACTAGTGGCGAAGGCACAGGCTTCCGAATCCATTCAACATGCAAACGGGTGGTCGACCACTTCTGAGGGGTCCCATTGTCAATGGCTTTTATCTGAGGAGTGCATAAAAGTATGAAGTTAAAAAAAGGAACCTTTATGCTGCTATCAAAAAAATATGACGTACTTCAATATGTACTGAAATACCCATCCGTCTGGTACCTTACCGTGAGAATATCATATCCACCAGCCGTGACCATCTTCCTGGAAGACACCATGGCTGTCTTGGCATCGATAACGAACTTCCCATCATCATTTCCATCCACAATGCTGTATGTGAGATCTGCATTTGACCCTTCGTCTCGATCGTAGGCAATGACTCTGTAGACAGGGTCACCGCGTTTGTTGCGGTCCCGCTCTGGAAGGACGATGCGGTATACCGACTCTTTGAATTCAGGCGTATTGTCATTCTCATCCTGAACATGCACTATCACCCAGACAGTAGACTGCCTGAAGATCCCTCCTCCATCCATAACGGTAACCTAGATAAACACATATAAATACAATTATGATGAAAATGCATAGCTTGTGGAGATATTAAGGCCAATATCAAGGTCAAGGAGAGACATGAAGCCGACACTTAAGAACTCACCTCGTGGTATGCCTAATAGGGCTTGAACGGTTACACACACATACTTTTGTCAAAGTGACCATGTATTTGCAAGTGTAAACAGTCATTTATGTCTTAAATTAAAGAAAACACTCCAGTATAATGGATCATGCAGTCTGTCTTAAAGTGACAGCATCCAAATGTACCTGCTGTCATTATTAATGCTAAATAAGCAACCTGAATCTCTTTTGTAACTGTAATAAGAATACATTTATATTTACTTTACAGTAATTAAACACTATGAATTGTTTTGTATACATTTGATTACTTTTATACATTTTAATGAAGGTTAATAAAGGCCTTCTGAAGCAAAGCAAAGCATTTGCGTAAGAAAAATATCCATATTTAAAACTTTATAAAGTCAATTATCTAGCTTCCACCAGATCACCTTCCGTGTACAAATTACGGGAAAAGTGTAGTGCCTCTCACAGTCCAAAATGCTTACGCTAATTTTTTTCTGATCTGGCAGTAGCTAATTATTTTACTTTATAAATTATATTTACTTTAAAATGCATATTTTTCTTACACAAACGCATAGCTTTGCTTCAGAAGGCTTTTGTTAGCCCCCTGGAGCCGTGTGGAGCAGTTATATGATGGATGGATGGATGGATGGATGCACATGTATGGACTTTCATTCATGCCATTACAAAACGTGGAAGAGCCAGGACATGTTTAAGTTAACTCTGATTTTATTTAAAAATCTGGCAGAAGAACATCATATTCACCTAGGATGACTTGAGGGTGAGTAAATTATGGGCTAATTTTCATTATTTGGGTGAACATTAAATGTTATTGAAAATGGTGATAAGAGTTATGGAATTCCAATGGTATCAAAAATGTATATCGACCATATTTCAGAAAAATTACTCATATCATGATATAATATTTTGGCCATATCGGCCACCTATACACTGAGAGTAATGATACTGAAAATTAATTTGGCATCACAGGAGTAAATTACATTTTAAAATATATTTAAAAAAATGTAAAACACTTATTTTAAAATGTAATAATACTTCATCATTTTCATCAAATAATGCAGACTATATGCCCATTTCCCCTGTTTATTCCTTGTGCAGCATCTGCACAAGTACCTTTACATTTCATTTTTTCATTATCTTTGCACTAAACTTGGGGCCAGTACGTGACCACTTAGCAACTATCTAGAACACCATAGCAACCCCACAGCAATGTGCCAACAACCACTCAAACACCATAGCAACCTCACAGCAACTCTACATCTATTTGTTGTCTAGAGGCATAAAAAGGCTTAAAAAGCCTATACACAAAATAAAAAAACTGACTTTACTCAAAATCTATTTTAAAATAAATTAATAGAAAAATAGATCAACTCAGTCACATTCTTCAGAAAAGAACACAATGAGCCAACTGATCTCACTCTTCTACATGGTGCTACACTGGAGATTCCCAAAGCTGGATCAGAGACTGGTCTCAAAAAGAGGCCAGGGGCAAATTACACCACAGCAAACTCACAGCAGATCATGAAAGCCTCTATGGACTAAATCTTTAATGGGGACCGTCCGCAGTCATCGCGGACACACTGGAGACACTAATGCCTGGGCCTCTCTTTCAAAGCAGGCACCTTGAGGCGCTAGATATGAACTTTATCCGCAGAGTGAATTATTATTTAGTGAACACAGAAATCGATGGCCCTCATTCCTCTCTGTCCATGTAGAGCAGGGATCACGGGGAGCCACTCCCTGCCCATTGATCAGCGCTACTGTACTGCCCTCATTGACGGATCAGTAATTTAAGGGCTGCTCATCAGACTGTATGAAAATTTGCACATCTACACGTGTTTTGGTGTTAAATAAGAGTCCTTGGTAAATATGCGCAGGCTTTGTTCTTCCTGTTACTCATAATGCAGGTGTGGGCGAGTCTTTTGCTGTACTGCACCTTATTATAAGACAATAGAAATGAAAAGTCACATGGAAATATTGGTGTTTTTTGTGCAAAGCCATCTCTCACTCGATGCTACAACTCCTTCCCATTATATTCCAATGAATTCAATAGGTTACTGGTAGCACCTCTGTATTTTGTTCAGCAGAAAATGTGTTTTTAAAATAGATCAATAAATCAGTCATTGTGTGTATCCTATATGATAATCAATACAATACTTAATTTTAAAGAAAGAAAAAAGTCACCCCAAAATGAAAATTCTGTAATTTACTCACTCTCAAGTTGTTATAAACCTGTAGACATTTGTTGTTCTGCTGAATACAAAGGAAGATATTTGGAAGAATGTCTGTAACCAAACAGATCTCAGCCCTCATTTACTACAAAAGGAGAAATGTTGAAGAATGGACATGCTCCAATAGTTCATGACAAGCTCACAATAAAAATAAATGTTTAAAAAATGTGTGTGTGTGTGTGTATGTATGTATGTATGTATGTATGTATATATATATATATTAATATTAATATATATATATATATATATATATATATATATATATATATATATATATATATATATATATATATATATATATATATATATATATATATATATATATATATAGTAAAAGTGGTACGATGTGGGCTAGATTCTTATCACCATTTCATTGATAAAATTTCGCTCCATTGGAGCTCACAAACTCATTCACGCTCATGTCCAAATTCAAATGGTAAATCTTAAAATGTCTTTAAGAAAATACTCTCTTGTCAAATGACATTCTGCTTTAAGTGGCCATATTATGCTATTTTAAAGGCTCCTAATTTCATTTAGGAGGTCTCCTACAACAGGTTTAAATGTTGTAGGAACTCCGAGATTTAAGAAGCAGCCATCAGGAAAATGACGTTTGAGGGCAGGTCAAGTTGTTTGCATACGGACAACGTATGACAACGTATGGGCATTATGCAAATGTATTTTCAAGTGATGTAGAACTGTCACACAGTGAGATTGAAATGACAAACGAGACTCTTTTAGGCGGTTCAGAGTCGATTCTTTCTTTTGGGAGACAATAACTTTATTTATTGTGCACTTTCGACTTTGCAGAACGTTCACATTCACAAACAGCTGTTACACACTGCTTGAAAGGGAATATTCGTAAAACCATAGTAAGGGCACTTTAAAGAATGGGAGCATATTATACATTCTTTAAAATCACTCCCGGATTTTTTTGAAAAAAATAACAGCATGAATTCTGGAATGACTGTGTAAAGCAGTGTTCCTTTCAACTCAAAGTTGTAACATGCTTCTGTACTTTCAAAAAAGTAATAGAATGTCATTTAAAGTCAGAACTCCAACTTGAAACTCTCTGATTTTGCAGAGGCGTGAGTGTATGAAAGCACTGAAGACTGGAGCTGTGATGCAGAAAATTCAGCTTTTCCATCACAGGAATAAATTGTTATTAAAAATGTTTTAAGATACATTAAAATGCCAATACCTAGTATATCCCAGATCTAAATTTCTATAGAATGCAGCATTAATATTTTATTTATTATTCTTTTAAGGGATGGTTCACCAAAAAATGTTAACTACCCCATGATTTACTCACCCTCAAGCCATCCTAGGTGTAATGACATTCTTCTTTCAGACAAATAAAAGTTGAGTTATATTAAAACTGCCCTAACTAATCCAAGCTTTATAATGGCAGTGAATGGCAGCCAAAATTTGAAGACCAAAAAAGTAAAATGAAATTCTGGAAATGTGTTGCAGTGGCAGATACCAAAGACCAGTTGTCTTCGTTTTTTTTTTTTTTTTTTTTTTTCAGGAGAGCTACACTGGTAGGACAAAAATCAATAGGAAAGCCACTTTTAGTAAAGTGTAAAAAGTTACATCCAATAGCATCTGCTTATCAATCTGTCATCCCTGAATATGCAATATGCAATGCAATAAATACAAGATATATAGTGGGTATGCATGCATAATATATTTGCATTGTAAACTTTCTCTTAATGCTGTCAATCGATTAAAAATAATTAGATCAAGCACACATTTGTCTGTGATTAATCACAATTAAAAACAAGTGTTTATATGTTTTTAATATATTTTATGATGCAATCATTTTACAGTAAATAACCAAATTAATGTACAAAAAACTAAGATTTTTATAAAATTGAATGAAGGCCAGTATCAAAAAACAGATCTCTATGAAATATTTCCCCAACAATTTTAAATATTGATTATAGCCATTCAACATTACAGTGTAACTTAAAGCTTTTTTTAAAAAATTTAGGCTTTAAACTTCAACTTAAAAGAATCCTCCCATAAACCCATGTCATATTTACCTGTCTTTCCTGTCTGACAGGTAGAAAATAGGCTACAGAAATTTAAGTTATCAAACAGTCTGCAGTACATAAATTATTAATTAAATATAAATGAATCCTTGAAGCTACAAAAGTTCTTTAAGTAAGAGCGGTGAGTGATTAACATATGGCTGCTGTCGCTTTAAGATCTGCCGCTGCAGAACTAATGCGCTGTCCACGCACCCTTTTTTCCTCACAACTCTAAGTTCATTTAAGACGTTTTTTTGATATGTGAACACTCGACAAAACGGACATTTTGCCATAATTCTTTCTGTGTGTTATTATAGTTTTTTCAAGCACGAAAGACAACTGGATTCTGGCACGCTGTCTTCTCATGATGCTGGCATGTAACCCACAAATCCTAGTTGACAATGCATATCATGCACGTGAAAAGTTATCTTGGCGTATAAATCGCATGATAAATACAATTCATGTTACAGATACGGATTTCATGAGAACGTGTTCAGAGTTAAGAGCAGGAAAGACAACTGGCAATTCCGCAGTGAGTCATGGACGTAAGGGCAGAGCTAGTTTAAATTTTCTAGTCTACATTTCCAACTTTTTTGTAATGCTGCCGTTTTGGGGTATTTAAAAATACATTTTAAAAATATACATTATTTGTAATAGAGCAAGCACTGAGTTTTTAATGGGTTATGTTATAGCCTTGCTTGTTTTTATTACATATATGTATTGACTGCACGATTATTTCACCGTATTATTTACTGCCGTGCTAGCTGCAAATGAAGCTGGACGAGCCACGAAACGACACTGCCATAGACAGTAAAAGACACGCAGCAAGAAGTGGTTCACACTTGCGCTTTGGTAAGCAGTGTTCTGATTTGCTTAGCTCCTATTTACTGTTTGGTGAAGGTAATCCAGAATTACTGTCTTAAAAAAAAAACTCGTCGGATCTGCACGATTCACACAAATCACCCAAAAGGCCGTGAAAAAAGCAGGAGGCGTCGAAAAGCGCGCTGTTTGCATCCCTGTAAATATGGATATTCTTCTTACAAAAAAAATATTGATTAGGTTCAGAATGCCTTTATTAATCCTGCAGAGACATGTGGATAACTCTAATAATGGATGGATGCACTTTTTTTGGCTTTAAATTTTTGGCTGCATTCGCTTCCATTATAATGCTTGGAAGAGCCAGGACATTATTTAGTATAACTCTGATTGTGTTTGTCTGAAAGAAGAATGTCATATACACCTAGGATGGCTTGAGGGTGAGTAAATAATCAAGGGCTTATTTTAATTTTTAGGTGAACTATCCCTTTAAGGTACAATCAGATGGGTAACGTATACAGTACCTCTAGGAAGTGCTCTGCTTGTTGCTCTCTATCCAGTTTCCTTGAAGTTGTGGTGATGAGTCCTGAAAAACATTATTTTTATTTTTTTAAATGACCAAATTGAATATGCAATAAACTTCCATGACACCTGTGCAATGTAAGTGCTGCAACGATCAGTGAGGAGAGCCGCTCCACTCGACAATGATTAATAACATGTCAGCAAGGGTGCATAAATTTACACAACATTGTTTGTTTATTTCAGAAGGGGAAAAAAATAGCAGCTCAAGACACAAGGGCCTAACGTAAACCCACAGATGGCATCTAGTGAATGCATTATTTTCCAAACCCTGATGGCAGTAACCAGGCTTTAAAAACACTTCAGTGCTGCCGGAGCAGCAGAGATTGAGAACAGGAAGACAGAATATGAATGCTTCCTTAAGGCACACGACATCTGGAGTCTGAAGGTAAATAACTCTAAGCGGATCTATGGGTTTGACAACAATTCCTGCTGTGAACATATCGACAAGCTGCAGAAAAGACGGCTTAAATAAATAGTGGGGACATTTTTTTACCCACCCTTAAGTATTATAAAGCCAGTATTAATTCCCTTCTTCCGTGGATTTAAAAAAAAAAAGTGAAATTCTGAAGAATTACCTCAAATTTCAGTCAGTTTCTCATCCAGAGCTTGCACATCAGTTGTATGGGTAACTTTTATAACATTTTTTTAGTGCTTTTTCATCCTATTTTTTAAGCTTAAGAGAGTTATTCCCCATTTTCTGTGAAATTCTCATTTTTAGTTCCACTTAAAGTCATATGAAAGATTCTCTTATATACACCATGCACAGACGTATTGCAAATTTCAGCCTTTTAAAAGGACACCGTGACCATTTTAGCTCAAGTCCCTGTTATTTACCTGAAATAAATCGGTGTACGTGATTCCAGAGCCAATGATGCTCTGTGAAATATAACCATGACAACAAAGAACTCCTGATGGCACAGGTTGAGTCGCACTGCTGGAATCCACAGTATTCCCTAATGTGTGTTATCCAGAGAGACTCAATTAGAGAAATTAGAGAAGCTATGAACTCGCAGAGCTGATGAGGAACACAGCGGCTGCGAGGAAAGTGTAGGAAACTGATTTTTACTCGTAAGCCATCCATTTAAATATACCGTAAAGACATTCTTGGGAGAGCATTTGTAACTAAAAGAAATTGCAAAAGATATGCCTCTATTAGAGGCAAGCACTCTAAACTAATAATCAAACATACACTCTCTATTTTCAGGGTGCAGTAATTGGTTGCTGGCTTAGTCACAGCACATTTGTTTTTATAAAAGAGCTCACAATGCAATTTATCTGAACACTTAGGCGGAGTTCAACAGGCAATCACAAAAAGAGAGCTAGATAAGTGGGGAGCAATTACAACGGCTTTTCCCAGCAGTGGCTGAAGCTAAAGTAGGATCTATGACTGTAGTCCAGGGCCAAACTATAAAGCGTTCAAGGTTTGATACCTTTGGGTTGATTCAGCCATAATTTCATTCCCTTCCGGTTTTTGTTTTTCATATATTTCATCCTTGAACACTCATACTGGCCCAAAGGCTTTCAAATAGAGTGTATGTCACGGAGAAATACAGCATTACTTCTCTCCTCTCCACATATCAATGCATGCAACGCACCCGCTCACATCTCATTATATATATTGAGTTAGATTTATTGAGCTTAAACCTCTGTATTCCAGTGTAAATATGTGCTGCCACATGCCGCCTTGGAGGGATTTGCCGATAGTAGAACGAAAAGCTTTCCTGCTGGCACCAAACCTTGTTTAATTAATTCACTGACTACTGCTGCATACATAAGCTCCCATGACTCACTTCTTAAATGACAAGGAAAGCAGCACCCCGGTGTAATCAGCAGTGCAGCATGCACCCAGCATGCCATGGGATCAGAACTCTGCATGTGTGTTAACTCTTCACACTAGAATGTCCTGACACTGAAGCAGATTACAGCCTGTGCTGCTCAGTTTGTTTAGTAGTACTTGTGAAAGGATCTGTGAAAGCAATAGGAGGTTGGACTGGGAGACACCGCACTGAAATTTCAAAGGAAAATGTGATTTTTCGACAAAGATTATTTTCTTGCAAATGCAAAAGGAAATATATGACTTTATATATGTTATATTATATATTACACACCGATCAGGCATAACATTCATGCATCCTGGTGCCATGTGTTCCCCAGGTAAGCGAAGCACACACACACGGCCATCCACGTGATCTAACGTGACTCATCAGACCAGGCCACCTTCTACCATTGCTCAGTGGTCCAGTTCTGATGCTCACGTGCCCACTGTTGCCGCTTTCGGCGGTGGATAGGGGTCAGCATGAGCACTCTGTCTGGTCCGTGGCTATGTAGCTCCATACACAACAAACTGATGCACTGTGTATCTGACACCTTTCAGAACCAGCATTAACTTCTTGAGCAGTTTGAACTACAGTAGCTCGTCTGTTTGATCAGACCACCCAATCTAGCCTTTGCTCCCCATGTGCATCAATGAGCCTTGGCCGCCCATGACTCTGTCACCAGCTTACCACGGTTCCTTTCTTTTGATATATCTGTCTAGCCATCACAATTTGGCCCATGTCAAACTTGCCCATTTTTCCTGCTTCTAACACATCAACTTTAAGGAAAAAATGTTCACTTGATGCCTAATATATCCCACCCACTAACAGGTGCAGTGATGAAGAGATAATCAGTGTTATTCACTTCACTTGTCAGTGGTCATATTGTTATACCTGATCGTTGTTTTTTTGTATATACATACACATAATTTACATACATTTATGTGGTATAATCGTACATATCTTTTTTTCTGTAATGTAAATTCCATAAAATGTAATTTGCATACATTTATGCAGTATAATTGTCTAGATCACCTGCTAATTACTAAATATACTCATTGTGTGATTACTTCAAATACATAAAAATATGATAATGAATATAAGTCTATAATATTATAAATTAGAATCCTTAATTTCGAAGAAAAAAATATTTATCGATTAAATGCGATTAATGTGCCTGCTTTAGATATATTTAATTCAATAAAATTAAGTCAATATGGAGCCCCAGTTATGTAATGAAAAATACCATAGTTTATTTTTTTCTTTTCTTACCGGTGTTGGAATCTATGGAAAAGAAGTTCTGAGGATTTCCGGCAGTAATACGATACGTGAGGCGGCTATCTGAGGCAGTGACGTCAGGGTCCTGGGCTTGGATACGGACAACAGGCACATCTTTGGGAGAGTTCTCCATGACGTACGGGTTGTAGATGGGTTCAGAGGTCAAAGGTGCATTATCATTCACATCCTCCACCTGGATAAACACCTCAATAGTGGCAGAGAGCGGCACCACACCTCGGTCTGTCGCATATACCGTTAGCCAGTAGGAATCCTGAGTCTCGCAATCTAGGGTACCAGTAGTGTAAATCATTCCTGTAAGAAAAGAGGAAAAACATATTTAATATCGATCAACTTTTTGATGAATTTACCAAGAACTACACACAGTTTGAGAGCTTTTATGACAAATTATTTTTATGACACATAAACTGCTATCAGTACTCTATCCTGAGTGAGCTGGGAACATTCACTTATTTTTAAAGCTATCCATAACTTGGTCTGTGATTCAACTACAAATCAAAAGCATCCGACCCTACCATGACTCAAACTTTGGTGTCAAACTTTATTAAACTGTAATGTGCCTAACATTTTGAGGAGATTAGAGTCAGGCTAAAAGATTAATGTTTTAGACGCACTCCCGAAACCAAAGTCAGTTCAGCAGAGTGTTTCAATACCAGAGCTGGTGTGGTCTGCGTAAAAGTGTAATTTCTCTTCAGTTTTTCTCTGGGGAAATTTGCTCAACTGTCAACGATACCTGGGACCAACCAAAAGCAATTCAGAGAAAATGCCTTTTTTGAGGGGGCAGAGCTTCATTCTCTTACTACAGTCCAATACCTACATCTAAATTGTGAAAACATTAGACCCATATAAAAGGTATCTGCAAAAATATTCAATTTGGCAATGAGCTACACGGAAAGCATTGGTATCGGGGTCACCTGGGATAGTTACCACAAAGGTACCAGTAACTACGGTATAGTCTTTCTCCATGTTGTGTGAATGCAGTTCCTTTAATTTAATTTCCTATTGATTAAAAATGTAAATTACATAAATTTATGCATAATATTATATAAAGGCTGTCAAATAAATGTGTTAATTTAGTGATTTATTCTAAAAAAATAAATGTGCTAAATAAATCAGATTAATTAATAAAGGTCTATAATTAAATGCCTCTCTTCCATCTTAAAATTATACTGAGTCTACTAGAAAATATTGATATACACTCACCTTAAGGATTATTAGGAACACCTGTTCAATTTCTCATTAATGCAATTATCTAATCCACCAATCATATGGCAAATGCTTCAATGCATTTAGGGGTGTGGTCCTGGACAAGACAATATCCTGAACAAAACTGAATGTCAGAATGGGAAAGAAAGGTGATTTAAGCAATTTTGAGCGTGGCATGGTTGTTGGTGCCAGACAGGCCGGTCTGAGTATTTCACAATCTGCTCAGTTACTGGGATTTTCACGCACAACCATTTCTAGGGTTTACAAAGAATGGTGTGAAAAGGGAAAACCACCCAGTATGCGGCAGTCCTGTGGGCGAAAATGCCATGTTGATGCTAGAGGTCAGAGGAGAATGGGCCGACTGATTCAACCTGATAGAAAAGCAACTTTGACTGAAATAACCACTCATTACAACCAAGGTATGCAGCAAAGCATTTGTGAAGCCACAACATGCACAACCTTGAGGCAGATGGGCTACAACAGCAAAAGACCCCACCGGGTACCACTCATCTCTACTACAAATAGGAAAAAGAGGCTACAATTTGCACAAGATCACCAAAATTGGACAGTTGAAGACTGGAAAATGTTGCCTGGTCTAATGAGTCTCGATTTCTGTTGACACATTCAGATGCTAGAGTCAGAATTTGGCGTAAACAGAACGAGAACATGGATCCATCATGCCTTGTTACCACTGTGCAGGCTAGAGGTGGTGGTGCATGGGCGTAGATTACGCGGGGGACGCGGGGGACGTGTCCCCCTCACTTTTAATAAAATGTATTTTCGTCCCCCGCACTTTTACTGGGTCTCACCGATCCTAGTCGACCCGCTCCGAGCAGGATTCGAACCGGTGTTACCCTGTGCGTGGGCGGACAAGTTAACAGGGACGCTAACGACAGCCTTCTCTAAACTCGGTTGATAGCGCGCTTCTTGAGGTCAGGGGCAAGTGTATTGTATTTACATAGAAACCAATGTGAATACATCAAGATTTAAATTCAGAGACAAAAAATTATCTATGCATTACCTGTAATTTTTTCCGAATCTTAATATGAGGAGGGCGCTCTCACAGAAAGTCCAAAAGTGGATTTGTAATACCCTGTCAAGCTGGAGCTGCAGCTGAAGGAAAACAATCGTTATGAGTGATGAAACGTGACGACGACAATCAGACGAGTGCGACAATATATGCTATATGTGTGTTTTTTAAGTCATCTCAATGTAGGCTATTTATTGACAATAAAGTATCATATGAATAATGCAGCTTTTTTAATGTTTAGTATTCTGCTCACCACGGCTGCATTTATGTAATCGAAAATAGTGAAAACAGTAATATTTTGAACAAATTACTAATTAAACCCGCTTTTTTTCCCTATGTGAATATATAGTAATTTATTCCTGTGATCAAAGCTGAATTTATCATCATTACTCCAGTCCTCAGTGTCACATGATCCTTCACTAATCATTCTCAGATGAGGATTTCATAATCATGAAACATTTATGATTATTATCTGTGTTGAAAACAGTTCCCAAAATGTTGTGGAAACCACGATAGCCTACATGTTATTTTTCAGGATTCTTTAATGAATAGAAAGTTCAATGGACAGCATTTATTTGCATTTATTAAATAAATTATCTAATTTGTAATATTAAAAATATCACTTGTGATCAATTTAATGCATGTCTGATCAATAAAAGTATTAATTTCTCTCTTTTTTAATTTTAAGCATCACCATGGGCAGCACAACTGATAATAATCCTAAATGTGTGTTGATCATCAGATCCTCATATGGGAATGATTAGTGAAGGATCACTGAAGACTGGAGTAATGATGATAAATTCAGCTTTGATCACAGGAATAAATTACATTTTACTATATATTCACATAGAGAACAGATGAGTTACATCAGAATATATATATATTTTTTAACATTGCATAAAATCTAGGGAGTCTTAATGCACAAGTGTTTGTAGTATATAAACCAATCATAAAATTGGCACACAAAAAAGGAGAATAGGAGAATAATATTATAGATATTAATTATTGGTTATTGTTCAGCAGTGTATTTGATATCTTGCCCAATTAATCATTAACATCAAGAGATGCGATAAATTATATTGGTCCAAAAAAAAAAAAAAATGGTATTACGACATTTCTGTCCCCCTCACTTCTGAAAAGATGGCTACGCCCCTGTGGTGGTGTAATGGTGTGGGGGATGTTTTCTTGGCACACTTTAGGACCCTTAGTGCTAATTGGGCATACCGAAGCATTGTTTCTGACCATGTCCATCCCTTTATGACCACCATGTACCCATCCTCTGATGGCTACTTCCAGCAGGATAATGCACCATGTCACAAAGCTTGAATCATTTCAAATTGGTTTCTTGAACATGACAATGAGATCACTGTACTAAAATGGCCCCCACAGTCAACAGGTCTCAACCCAATAGAGCATCTTTGGGATGTGGTGGAATGGGAGCTTCGTGCCCTGGATGTGCATCCCACAAATCTCCATCAACTGCAAGATGCTATCCTATCAATATGGGCCAACATTTCTAAAGAATGCTTTCAGCACCTTGTTGAATCAATGCCATGTAGAATTAAGGCAATTCTGAAGACAAAAGGGGTCAAACACAGTATTAGTGTGGTGCTCCTAATAATCCTTTAGGTGAGTGTATACAACACTGTGTTAAACAGTCTGTTTACACTTTAGGTGTAGTACAGTTACACTTCTTTTTAGGGAACATGCTTGCTGAGCGGACAGATTTTAAGCTGGTGATGTCCAATCCAAACTGACATCTTGGACATACCACTAACTTTAGATGGGCTGGGAATTCCACCGCAGGGTACAAATGGCTCCACTCAGAGACCTTCAGTATGACCTTCAGGCCTTCAGCATAGCACATCTAATCATTCCTGACCAAAATGCTGGCTCTGCCATTCTATGATTAGGAGCACTTCGACATTGCATCACGAGCACATGCAAATACGATCACTGATAGGAAGAGGCTTCACTGACAGAATGACCCATTTTGTAGCTGTGCAAAGCAATGCGTCGATTGGTCAACCATGGCACAGAACAAAACCACTCAGGCGTGAAGTGATTCAGCCGAGGGGATTCCGACTCTCACAGCCACTGGAGCTGAAAAAAAGAGGAGTACTCAATACAGCAAGCTGGTCCCTGATACTTACTAAAACCTTAAAAGCATTTAAAAGTAGGACACCCAAGGGGACAAAGACACAAAGGATACAGGGACATCTGAAGCTGACTGAAGGGTTCCTCAGTGAACTAACACAGTGTGACAGGTCAATTTGCCTAAAGGAAATCTGCTATATCCACAATACACACCTTCAAAGAAAACAAAAACAGTTCATCTTTAACTTTTTTAATCAACATTAACAGACAAACATCATCTTAAAAAGTACGCTGGACTAATAATGTTATACAATTTGCATATGTGTGCACAGAAAAAGAAGAAAAAAATGAGAAGGATTCACAACAGAATAAACTTACCCACTTTCTAGATGCATTCTAATTGCTGATTGCATATAATTATAAAGAAGCACATGCCCACATCTGGTAATAATAATAATAAAAATTCATTTATATAGCGCTTTTCTAGACACCCAAAGCGCTTTACATATAGAAGGGGGGAATCTCCTAAACCACCACCAATGTGCAGCATCCACCTGGATGATGCGACAGCAGCCATTTTGCGCCAGAACGCCCACCACACACCAGCTGATTGGTGGAGAGGAGACAGAGTGATTAAGCCAATCAGGATATGGGGATTATTAGGAGGCCATGATGGACAGGGGCCAATGGGCAAATTTGGCCAGGATGCCGGGGTAACACCCCTACTCTTTATCGAAGGAAATCCTGGGATTGTTAACGACCACAGAGAGTCGGGACCACGGTTTAACGTCTCATCCGAAGGACGGGTAATGTGGTAATGCATAAAACATTCCCAAATTATGGCCATATAAGGTTTTTTTTTGCACAACCTCACCTTTTCTGAGAGCATGTGTAAGATCTTTGAATAACTGAAATGTGTGCCTTTCTTAAAACCATTAAGAGCACCTATTATGCCCTTTTTACAAGATGTAAAATAATTCTCTGATGTCCCCATGCAGAGAGTATATGTGAAGTTTCAGCTCAAAATACCCCACAGATTATTTTTTATAGCATGTTGAAATGATCACTTTTTGGGGGTGAGCAAAATGAAATGCAAATGAGCTGGTTTCTCCGGCCCCCTTTCAAGATGAGGGCGGAGCTTCAAGAGCTCATGTCTGGTGTCAGGAGAATCTCATCTCGCGGAATGATAATAAGTCAGACAGTCATGCCTACAGAGCCAGAGAATAAGTGCTATATGGAGATTGAACCGGTATAGTTTAATTACGGTTATAAGTTCTGTTTTTATCTTCCTTTGATTCACTATTAGCACAAGCATGTTGCAGCGGACACATCTGAATGATAGGCAAAAACTTTACTGATGAGTTTTATGGAGTTTATTGTACTTCATACAAAAGATAAAGCGTCCGTTTTACTCCACAAAAATCAATGTAAGAGCTGAATAAAACATAGTACTAGAAGTGCGCATTAAAGTCTTGTCCATAAATCTCTCCCTTGCATTATCATCAGTACACACTGTGAATTGCACAAAAACACATACAACTAACTCATTACAACAAACAGCAAACAAATATACAGACCTTTTCAGGGGGGGGGCTTAAACTAGTCAACTTAATATCTGTAAAACAACTCTAAAAAACTGTAATAAAGTGCCAGCTCTTCCTTTCATTACTGCCGTGACCAGTATGCTCTGGATTCTATGAGCTGAATCATGAACAGTTGGTACAGATCCATCCGGAGTAACAACTTTTTAGCAAAGCCTGCCTTGCATTGCCCCTCTTTCACAAAGCAGTCTAAAGTGAAATTATTTGCACAGACATGATCCTAAACCTGCTCCGGTTCAGCACTGGGTGGATTTTTATCATTATAGGGTGGATGTACACACACTACCAGCACACATTTATGTTCAAACACTATGTAAAAGTGAATTTTACGTAATAGGTGCCCTTTGTTTGTTTAACTTTAAAAAGTAAACAGACTGGTTGCCTTAAAATTTTGAGTTCATTGAAACTAAACATTTGAATTAAAGGTGCACTATGTAGTATTTTTGCAGTAAAATATCCAAAAACCACCGGGCCAGTGTTATATAGTTTGTTCAGTTACGTTCTTACAATATCCCAAATGTTTCCAAGTATTTATAAATCGTGAGAAAATTGCTATTTTAACTAAGGAACCGGGACGTCTGAGGGAGTCGCCTGTCAACTGTCATATCTGCATTACCATCGGTTTTGTTTTATTCTGCAGAAGCGCTTTACTCTTAGCAGTGTGAACAAGTATCACAGCAGCCACTGAGCAAACACACACACAGAGTAACGTCATAATTTTAAATACACTTAAATGTATCGAATATGATAAACAAAGCTGTGTTACCTTGACCGGAAAAGCTGGAAATAGCGCCGATAACCGTGTCCCGTCATAATAAAAGTCCCACTGCTTGCGAGCCGTGTGTTCCGTAACAATCGCTCCAGCTGCCTTGCTCAGCTCCACAACACTCAGCCCAGCTCTGCTTCACACTACAATAACGTTAATAACCACATCCATGAACATGATTTCTGCCCAAGTCCTATCCTGATTCTTTTCCACCGGCTGTGAGGTGAAGACCACGTCCCAAGATTCTAAGCTCAAACTTGGCGTCATCAAACTACGCCTTTGTTTTGAATAGGCAACCCTCTAATGGACGAAAAAGTTACATAGTGTAGTTTTAGAGCCACACTATGTAATTTTTCACCAATAGATGTCGCTTATTTAAAACAAAGGCACCTTGATTTCGGAGCATTTATTTTGACGAGACGAGTGTTTGCGCTTCAGACGAGCGCTTCCGCTTCTTCCACTTATGTGTATGTGAGGTAATGCAGCGCTGTTTTATCATATTACATACATTAGACTATGTTGAGCTATATAACAATGATTAACGTCTGTCAATGTATCCAAACAGTTGCTCATCTGTAATAAAAGACATAATATATTAGTGCCTTTGGTGTTTTCATGGTTTCTACAAATTCTACGGAAATCGAGGGTATGTCGTCATTGATAGGCGAAGCACAGACACGGCCCGTGTCCTGGTTAAAATTGCTTATTTGTCTGGATATAAACATTCTTGGAAACATTTAGGATAATGGAAGTACACAAGTCATCAAAATATATAACATTGTTTTAGTGGTTGTTGGATATTTCATTCCAAAAATCATATATAGTGCACCTTTAATACAAAGATATTGGTTTAATCAACAGAAACTTAAAATATTATTTATTCTAAACAACATTAGTGAATCTAAGTTGATTTGACAGAAGAAAAACTTAAATCATGATCATGAAACAATCATGAAACATTTTCATGCAGATTTTACACAAGGGCTGTAGTAAATTATGCCCATTGCTCATTTTAGTAAAAGCATTTATCAAATAAGTAATAGCGGTATTTTAGTAATTGCTACTTAATTCTACCAAATATTATGTCTGGCGTCCCATATATTGTAATAATTTACATCTAAAACTTATTTAAATGAACCTTATTCGCCCTTCAGTCATACCATGCCTATTTAAAACTTTACAAAATAAATTATTACAAATTTAGGGCATACGTAATGCATGTAAGGTTGCAGCCTGTTACCAAACTGAAAGACCCGTTTATGACCTGTTTTAAGCAATTTGAGCTAGTGTTTCACCACCAGAGAGAAAAATGAAAAGTGTACCAACTCATCTTTATATTTCTAGCTAAAGTGAATTTGATGGAGGGAGAAAAGGTTCACTAATGAGCCGTTTCTGCTTTTAAGCATGCTAGATTTGTTATACTGCAATAGGAGTAAATTGGGACGCAATTCAGCCTGAAATTCAGCCAAATGTACTCTTATTACACCCACGTCTTGCAACTCAGGGAATATAGGAAACATATAGCTTGCCCTAACATAGCTAGAGTTTACCAGGAGTAAACAATCTTTGAAATTTGCAAAGATGTTAAAAATGTATGTCAAGTTTTCTTTTTAGTATGCACAAAACCCTTGACATGAGAGAACTATTTAATCTTGGTGTGGAAAGTTCATTGATATATCATTACAGATTCCACATATTTAAAAACCTTTCTACCAAACTGCTGTAAAATTTGTCACACAAGCAAACAAATGTTGATACTCGGAATACAGCGCTCTGCTTCTATACATTCATACACTGATAAAAAACATCAGTCAAGTCAGAAATATGACAGCTGGCATAAAATATATATATATATATATATATATGTGACACAAAGTTTCAGTGCTGTCTGAAACAGGACTCTACAGACTCTACAGACATGTTTTCCACAGTTTTGATTCAAAGAATCCAGCTTTGAAGCAGAGGATGTTTTGATGGATTCCCACAGGTTCTGATGCTGAGGATCAGAAATTCTTCCAAACACGAGGCCTGTCCCAGTTCAAATTAAAGAGGTACAGATTTACACTAAGTGCCTGATTTTGTAAAGCATTTGAACATGAGATGCTAATTTGCAGTTGCAAAAGCGACTAGAGCAATGCAAATGATTTGACACGGTGCAATTGGCTTTCAGCTGATTGTGAATCTCAAACCACTGATCACGTCATTGAAACAGCACTAAATCCGTCTGTTTCTTTTGCTTTACAAGCCATTGCTTTTAGGATTTAACATTATTCATGAACGTCAACCAACAGGTGTGTATTATAAACATCAACGACTGCATGTGGAGAAGGCAGAAAATTGGTGGCGTGTCCTTCAACTGTAACAGATTTTAAAAGGCTGATTATGTGTTTTGTGGTTAGTTATATCACAAAGAGGTACTAATTATCCTCTATAGAACTCGCAAATTACAGAAATAACCATATCAAATGCAAAACATGTTGACGCACATCCAATTTAGTTTAATAGCAGATGTTTTGCAGCAAATAAAAGGGTAGCCATAATGTAATTCCATAATATTCATTTGGTGTCACTATTTCAATTTCAAATTCTCCGAGAAAAATGATAGTTCACATTTTAAGATGTAAATATAATCAGGCAGAACTAAGCCAACAAGTCATTCTTTATGTCTAGAAGCAAGATCAAGGGCAGTTGTTTTCATGCAAAGTATCTCCACGTATCTTGAGTTCACAAGCATTGCACCAAAACCTGCCAAAAAAGTATTTTTCTCTTTTCCCTGTTCCTTTCATTCTACTCCAAAATCTGCATCTTTGTTACAGAGAGAGACATTTGCTTTGTATGCCATGCAGGAAACAAAAGGAAAACCCTTTATATCTCCCCTGAATTACAATCAAAGTTCAAGAAGTCTGTAAGAGAAAGAGGGTTTGTGGTAAAGATCCTCAACTCCCATATGCTCCAAAAATATGTTATCTTTCAAAAAGCTAAACAGAATACATCAGTCTTTTGCAGTGTGTGGGGATGTGCAGCACAAGTGGCCCTTTGTGCAGGTGTCTAAGAGATTTTGACATAAAGGACTTAACCTGACTCTGGAGAAAAAGAGGCCAAATCTCAGAGGCAAATTAGAGCTGAACTTGTTTCTCGACAGGCGTCTGAGTGAGAGTGCACTCTGATTTATTTCCCAAAGTGTGGGCAGGAATACCAATGCCTACTCAAAGCAGCAGAGCGCTCTGCCGATAAGGCCTTCATAAATCCCACCAGCCTTTTGAGTTCACTCTTGGATCTGCGCAAAGAGACTTCCTATACCGGAATCACTCTACATACAAACAACTTCAACCCAACACATTTCATCTGGCGATCAAGATCAAGTGCCTTTGATTTCTGCTTGTTGGGAAGATTATTGCATGAACTGCCCACTTTCAATCATCAAAAAAATCTAGTGACAATGTCAAGGACTCGTAACACGCCGCACAACATGGCAGCTAAATTAATGTTTGTAGGCGGCATGTAGTGGGCGTGCTGAGCCAATGCCACTGTCCTTACTTGTCCCAGAGGTTTTACTTTGAAGATGAAAGACAACTCTTGTTCTCATGTAGCCGCTTTCCCTACAACTTGTCTGTTGCTGCTGGTAGGGCATTCAATTCTCTGTGGAAAATCCATGCTCATTTGAGGTTCTGGCAAAAGCGTGCCCTACTCGCTTACTTTAAACAGGGGGCTGATTAACAGGCTCAGCCTAATTAGCTGACATGTGAATGGAGGACCACAGTTACATCCCACTGCCCGTCGTAGTTCTCTAATCAATAGTCATTAGCTGTAATTAATGATGAAGCTGGCACCACACAAGTTGTGCAAGTAACTAAGCAGTTTTTCTTCTTCAATATTACAAATATCAGATCTCACATAAGATATTTTGAAACACAGACTGTGTTAGAAATCCCAGAAGAGCACAGATTTAAACCACACGGAGGTTAAGTCCTACCTTTCTAGGTCAGTGGTCTTCTCTAGTGGCAGCAATTTTAGAGGCAATTGTAGACTCGGAGCACAAATTCATTGCCAAGACAAATAACAATCACAGTGACCTTTTAATACCATTCAGTCAGCACACTGCAGTAAAATGTTAGGGCATAATTTCACAACCATTTTCACAGGTTTTGTTTTATTGTGCAAGCATCCACTCGGGACTGGTTAGTCTTCAAAAGAGATAAAACATAGCAGACAACACAACCAAAAAGCACAAAGAATCAAATTATAAATACCTGTTTCTTCATCAATGGAGAACCTTCCAAGACCATTTCTAGCTTTGATAGAGTATCTGATCACTCCATCTCTGCCCTTGTCATCATCTTGAGCAGTCACCTGGAGGACACTGGTTCCATGTCGAGAGTTTTCCTTCACAGTGCCCCTCACTGCATATTCCGAGAAGTATGGCTCATTGAGGTTCTCATTGACATCAATGACTTCCACTTCAAGATAAGACTCAGTGCGAAGCTTCACTGGAAATCCCATGTCCTCTGCAACCACTGAGAGATTGTAGAATTGTTGCTTCTCATAGTCCAGGTCCTTGGCCACCTTAATGGCGCCACTGTCAGCATGGACCTTAAATGTCCCATTGAAGTCATTGGAGAGGGAAAATCTCACCCATCCACCAGATCCAATGTCTGGGTCTTGCGTTTGCAGCCAAGCTATAACTGCACCAATAGGAAGGTCCTCTAAAACACGGCAACTATAACTCCTGGGAATAAAGATAGGGGCACAGTCATTTACATCCTCGAGGTAAACTATCAGGGTTGTCTCTGAGAACATCTGATTCCCTTTTTCTGCCTTGTCTCTAGCCTGGATTTTGAGGGTGATATCCGAGGTGGACTCCCTGTCCAACTGACCAGACACATAAACAGACCCAGTCTCACTGTTAATGGCAAACAGAGAGGTGCTTGTTAATAAGCTGTATGAGATTTCACCGTTCTGACCGAGATCATCATCCGAGGCTGTGACCTGGATAACTTCTGTGCCGATAGCTGCGTTCTCTGGTACAACGGCAGTATAGCTCTTGAGGGAAAATTTTGGGCTATTATCATTTACATCATCGATGTTAACTGTCAGCAATCTCCAGCTGGATTTCTGTGGAAGGCCCAAGTCATATACAGTTATGTTAAGTAGGTAACGGTCTGATCGCTCACGGTCCAATGGCTGATAAATGTAAATTAGGCCACTTTCCATGTCAATATTAAAGCAGCTGTCGACGTTCCCATCTGATATGGCATGCAAGACGCGACCATTGAAGCCTGTGTCACCATCGTTTGTGTTCACTTGAAGAACACTGGCTCCCACAGGCATGTCTTCACGAACTACAATATCTGATGGAAATGATTCAAACTGAGGCGTGTGTCTGTTGACAGAAAACAGATCCGTGTAGCCTTCATCCACTTTGGATTTGCTAATGGCGGAGGCTCTTTTCAGAAGTTTCTCAGCTAACTTTTGTGCAACTTTTGTGTCTCGACAATTGAAACTCCTTGCTGCCATTCTGTCTCTGACCAATGATATATTTACAAAGGTTGGTTTGGAAAGCAGCTCGCCATCTGACGCAGCTACTATCAAGTTGAACTGTTCATTCATTACACTTCTTGCAGCGAGGGGTCTTTTCAATGACAACATCCCAGAGTCTGGGTTAAGACTGAAGACATCTTGCTCATTTCCAGACAGAATCTCATATTTAACCAGCCCAAGCTCATCAATATCAATGGCAGACATTATGATGATCGTCTGGCCCACAGGAAAATCACGTCCTATCGTACCTTTGCATGACACACGCTCAAAAAGGGGTTGGTTGTCATTAATGTTCAACACTTGTACCGTGACATTGACTTCACTTTCACGTCTGTAAGGCGAGCCCCAGTCTGAGGCTCTGACGGCGAACACATATGTCTCCAAAGATGATTCAAAATCCAGTTCTGTGGATATTGTCAGCTCTCCTGTATTTTGGTTGATGATGAACGGGAGGGGCTGAAGGCTGGCAATGCTGTATGTTATGCACCCATTGTCACCTTTATCATCATCCACCGCTGATACAGTGAGAATGACAGTGCCAATGGGGATGCTCTCATTGACAGAGACTTCGTAAGATGTGCTGGTAAACATTGGGGAGTTGTTGTTAGCATCCTCAACCATGATTTGCACCTTTGCCGTCATGCCAGTCACTGTCTCCATCACTTCCAAATCAAAGAGCTCCTGACTTAATGTGGCAAACTGTTGCGCTGTTGAGATGACACCAGTAAGTGGATTAATGATAAAATAAATTGAATCTGAGGTCAGACCTAGGGCATAGCTGATGACCGGCGGTCTTGGAGATATCCTCACAGTCTCTATAATGGTCCCTGGTGGTGCAATCTCAATAATCGAGGTTTTGTAAATCTTCTTTTCAAAACTCACCTTCACAGACTGTGGTTTTTTAACCAAGAGCTGAACAGTTTGAGTGTTGGAGAGCCTTGGTGGTGTGCCTCTGTCTTTGGCTTGAAAAGTGAGATTGCAACCGTAAGGAAATGTATCCCAATTGACCGTTTCAGACATCTTCAGCTTGTATTCATTTCCAAGTGGCGCTCTGTCAAGGACAAACAGCTCCTGTGGGTCACCAGCGATGATGGCAACCCACTCAATTTCTCCATTGGGTCCCTCGTCCAAATCTTCAACAGTAACAGTGGCGTATACTGGCTCTTTGTCTGATATTAAAGGGTAAAGTGCGATTGCATTCAATGTTGGTGCAAACTCATTGATACGCACAACACTGATCACTAGTTTGGCTGTGCTGCTAATACCACTGTTCCCATAAACCTTCATTCCACGATCCACAGCTAAAATTTCAAGGGCAAATCTGCTGTTTTTATCTGCATTGGGCTTGGCTGTGAGCGATACCACTCCACTGGTTGGGTGAACAGCAAACTCTGCTATGTCTTCTTTGAAGAAATAGTAAAACTCACCATTGGAGCCGATGTCTGCATCAGTGGCGGTCACCTGAGCCACACTTGCTCCCAACGGAGTACTTTCTGGAATATCAATGGAATAGGACGTGGGAGAGAACAAAGGTCGGAGGTCATTCATGTCCATAATTTGCACATTAATTATCACAGAAGCCTCCAGCACGCCTTTGCTGGTTGCCCTAACCGTTAATGTATAATTATCCTGCACTTCACGGTTAAGGATGGCGGCACTCCCCCCGTTAGTTCGTATGCGGAGAAAGCAAAAGTCCCCCAACACAAATTCCTCAGCTTGAAAAAGACCCTCATCATCTCCAGATTCAATTAAATATTTGATGTCCAAAGGGCCCAACTTCGATAGAGCAATCCCCATTTTAACCTCGGTCCTAATGTATGTCCGAGCTGCAGAGTTCTCATAAATAGTGGCATTGTAGATGGAGGCGGTAAACTGAAAGGAGGAGATCCCTCGCTCCTGCAGTTGCCCCAAACAAGGAAGCAGGTGGAGGAGCAATAAGAAGAAACTGGTGAGCCGGATCCTCATACTGCCCCTAGGGCAGCTGTTTATAGCCATGCCATCATCCAGTTACCCTGCAAATAAGAGATATATGCAGTAAGCCATTTCAATCTAGGGCATTTATCTCACAAAGACATATCCCTATTGTTCAAATAAATCCTATGGCAGTTATTTATTCAGAAGCCCTTGGTTAAGATTAAATATAAATCAATGATAAAATATAAATAAATAAATACCTGACCTGCTCTCATTCGACTCAGTAATGGCCTGACAAGCCAGGTAAATGGTAATCTCAGCAAGATTGATAACAGCAATTAAGAGCACAAATGACGATTATCACCCCCCAAAAAATGAAACACACAGCAAATAATATTTAAACTTGAAAGAAATGTGCAACAAGAAACATTTTGACTAAATGACATTATCTGCAGTTTGGCATTGTATTTGTATTGCATTTAAAGTAAATAACTTTGATAATGTCAAACAAAACCCATCCTCTCGGATACACGCAAGACTCTCTATTAAAATCCGACTGTAATCAAAGGAAACTTTCAACGCTGTGGAGTCTAGTAAAATATGTTTGTTACCGAGAGCGAGCAGTCACTTGTTCTCCGATAATTAGTGCATCAAAATAAGCGAATGAGCTCTTACCTCTGGCTTAGGGAGAAAGAAATCTCTTCACTGCAAACATCCAGGAACCCGCTCTGTGAAACTACATCCTACACTTCTTTTCCACACAGGACTCACTGCCACTCACAGTTGACTGTAATCAGTGGAGCGCGCACCTCCTAAAGCGCGCTCACGTGTGCACGTTATCCCGTGAATGCGCAAATGAAACCGGAGTTGTTGTTGCTGCTGTCCCATAGCAACAATAGGATCGAAACCTTATCTCATTCAAAATTTTACAATTCGATGAATGTGTCTGCTCTATATAGAGCGCACAAAACAAGTTATGTTCTTTAGAATATCGATATAACTAATTTGTATTGTTATTTTAATATTAAAAAATAAACCAAAACAATAATTTCGATAATAATTGAACACATTATATCAGTAATGTGACGGAGTGAAATAGTACTGAACAAGGTTCGTTTTCCAGCACAACCTTGGCTGTGTTTTTCATTTAAACTCCGTTCGCCGGCGAATCCCATCTCCCACTCTGTGATTCCATAATTCCGATACGTTCCGAAAATAAACGATTGGAGCCGAAGCGCTGAACGACCACTTACGGAAAGTCACGAAATATTCCGGAAGGAGCCTCACGACGGGAAGCAGCCGCAGCAGCGAGCTAGTTAGGACTTCGGATCATTCCCTCTTGATTACGGTGTATAACATTCGTTTGCATTTTTGTCAAACATTATGTCTGTATTGTGTTATAATAAGGGATGTGGACAACGTTTTGATCCCGACAAGAATTCAGATGGTAAGACTTTAGATAAACGATAGCTGAATGGCTATGGTATATAGCAGGGCACGTTTTGAAGAAAAAAACACCTGTTTAACATTTATTCATATGCATATATTATTAACAAAACTTGACCGCCTCTAAAAAGGGTCAGATATAAATTTTATTTAGCATGTTAATTTAGTAAAGCATCTTGTAGCTGGAACACCGTTTGAATGATGTTTTACCATTAGCACAGACTTTAAAAATTAATATGTGTTTAACAGATGGCTAGAATACAAGCGAGTTACTGTATGTAAACATCTTAAGGAAGAATCTTGTAGCTGAGCAGTTGGTGGAGTATCTAACTAACTAACTGTAGTCTGCACATTGTGTGAACACGTGACTATATTCCCGTGACGTCACATTTCATAATCAATCTCTTCTTATCCATAGATGTATGCACATACCACCCCGGAGTGCCAGTGTTTCATGATGCATTAAAGGTGTGTACATGCATAAAGATCAGTTTACCTCTAAATGGAATATATAATCGTGCTATTGTTACTGTTATTCAGTGTACCTATTAAATTTTGTCTGTCCAGGGTTGGTCTTGCTGCAAGAGACGAACAACTGACTTTTCAGATTTCCTTAGTATTGCTGTGAGTGCTATAATTAGTCTGTGATGAGACCGAATGATCAATTTCATAGATAAATTTGTGTATTTTCTCATATAGATTAAAATATCAAATTATATTGAAATAGGTAAGTCTTGACATGTTCATCTGTATTTACGATTCGCTTAGGGTTGCACGAAAGGACCTCATAATCAGGAGAAGCCCACTGAGCCTGTTAAACCAGAGGTGAAGTGTGATGAATGCATCATCCAAGCACCAAAACCTCTGGAGTCTATTCAGCGACCAAGGTAAAAACACACTTGAAAAGGACAGGGTCTTCCCCATTTGTATTTTACGCCTCATTAGTTCAGATGTTCAAAGGATAAAGTAATGCTGCATTTAATCTACTATAGGGAACAAGTTCTTCTCATTAACAGTCCACCCAGCCAAAACCCACACTGATGTTAGAACCTCTTAAGGATAAATTAAAACATCCTTTTTATTTGCCCTTGTAGTCCAGATGAGCCTTTCTCCGTTCTACAACAGAAGGTCTCTCCTTCACTCAAACAGGCTTTAGAAAAGCTGAAACTAACTGAGGAAAATGCAGAGGAGATAAAAGGTAAGAAAAGCCTGACCCTCCTTTCCCCTACCTTTTTATATTTGTCTTTTAATCTGATGCATTTTTTTTCCCTTTCCTGTATTTTAGAGGATAGTGATGAAATTAAGATAGGGACGTCCTGTAAGAATGGAGGCTGCAGTAAGGTACTGTTTGCACCGTCTGCTTTTCTGAATTAAAAACCATGGCACATAGTTTCTTTAGCCCATCGTATAAACAACGGTTTCTCATTATTCTGTTTTTAAGACATTCAGCGGACAAGACAGTGACGGCGAGACGTGTTTGTACCATGCTGGTGTACCTATCTTCCATGAAGGGTAAATTTACATCCGATCAAAACTGAAAATTACTACTTGAAACTACTAGAAAAGTGTAGATGGAGAAATCTCCGATATATCTGCAATTTAAGGTATGTTTACACAGCAAATTTACTAAAAACTGAAAAGGTTTTCCTTTGCGTTTTTCATGTACAGACAATCATCAAAACCATCCCGTTCACATGAATCTGAAAAAATGGCTAAATGTCACCAGGCCAGTAGTTGTCACTTTGTAAAGAAACACTACGCACCTATAGATTGAACATGTAGAATGTAATGTGCATGCACATTTTCACATTCATGTTTTGGTACAGTAGTTTACAAGGAGACAATAATGGTATCCTTTTCAAAAATGTACACTTTAAAACCGTTTCCAAAGTTTGCATTTTCTCCAAAATGCCCGTTAAATTAACGGCCTCGTGATTAAATTCGATTATCATGTCAACCATTCGATTCAATATCATGCTGCATCAAATGCGTTGCAGTATTACTGCACATGGCTACATTTCCGTCAATGAATTTAAGCAGTCAAAAAATTTAAGCTGATATACACAGATCAGGCATAACATTATGACAACTGACAGGTGAAGTGAATAACACTGATTATCTGTTAGTGGGTGCTGGGTGGGATATATTAGGCAGCAAGTGAACATTATGTCCTCAAAGTTGATGTGTTAGAAGCAGGAAAAATGGGAAAGCATTAGGATTTGGTCTCATAAATAACGTTTTCTTTTACATCACATGGCTGGCTGGGTGCGTGTGCGTCACTTTCATGGGGAAAGAAAGCTGGAGGAGGCAGTGTGATGCTTTGGGCAATGTTCTGCTGGGAAATCTTGGGTCCTGCCATCTATGTGGATGTTACTTTGACATGTACCACCTACCTAAGCATTGTTGCAGACCATGTACAACCTTTCATGGAAACCGCACTCCCTGGTGGCTGTGGCCTCTTTCAGCAGGATAATGCACCCTGCCACAAAGCAAAAATGTTTTAGGAATGGTTTGAGGAGCACAACAATGAGTTTGAGGTGTTGACTTGGCCTTCAAATTCCCCAGATCTCAATCCAATCGAACATCTGTGGAATGTGCTGAACAAACAAGTCTGATCCATAACCTGATCCCACCTCGCAACTTAAAGGACTTAAAGGATCTACTAACATCTTGGTGCCAGATACCACAGCACACCTTTAAGGGTCTAGTGAAGTGCAAGCCTCAAAGGGTCAGGGTTGTTTTGGCATCAACACAGTCATAATGTAATGCCTGATGGGTGTATGAACTCCCTTTTTATTTCCCAAGAAAGTACACTTCCTGTATGTAGTCAAACTAAACTTAAGTCTGAACACAGCAGACGACAGGAGCATTTAGATCTACACTGGTAGATACTAAACTGTGAAGTAGTGTAGCCTACTTAAATTACAATAACACGCACTACTTATTTCTCGCTTTTGTGTTTCGCCTCCCTCTTGTCATTTTACACTAGTGAGACTAGCACATATGTAACGAATAGCATTAGAGAAACGTCTAGGCTTTAACGGCTAAAATCGATGCAGAATTTTCCACTTCTGCATCACGAAGCATCATAGAAACTATCCATTTCAACACCCCTAGCCAAAATGTTTTTAGTTGAAAACAACGCCGTGTAAACTGCCCGTAAGTCTCTTTTTAACTTTCTTCATAAAAGGATGAAATATTGGAGCTGCTGCAAGAGGAAAACCTCAGACTTCAACACGTTTCTGTCTCAGGAGGGCTGTACCAAAGGAAATCATCAGTGGAATATAAAAGATACAGTAAGTGCCTACCATGAGATTTAAAAGTCAACGCACTATATGACTTGCATTGGATTTTGTCCCTGCATATTTTAGACAGCAATGATGTTGTATTTACACATACAATCCAATAAAACATGGCGTATGGCTCTCTTTTAGGCCCATATGCTACTTCCAAATGAATTTTTTTTTTTTTTTTTTTTAATGGAAGACCAAAATACTGAATAAGTTTACATGTGAATCTTGTCTGAAATGGAAGATGGCTTTTTTAATGTGTGTACACAGGGGAAAAAAGTTGTACCATGCCGGTTTGATTGGCACCAAACAGGAAGTCAGGTCATCATTTCCATTTATGCCAAAAATTCTTTACCAGAGCTGAGCTCAGTGGAGGGGAACAGTACTGTGGTAAGACGTCATGGTCACATCTGTTTTATGCTGTCATTACATAGAAATGTCAGGTTTTTAACTGTATAATTTAACGTTTACTTGCAAATTTCTGTATGCTTCTAATTTAAAATGTGCCAAATAAGGTTATTTTTATTCTTGCAGCTCAAAATCCGCATTATATTTGAAGGAGAGAAAGAATTTGAAAAGCAGATTAGTTTGTGGGGGGTGAGTATTCAGTTGTAAAGTACTTTTTCATTAAAGCTTTAAGTGCATGCATTGTGTTATATAGTGTTACCAGAAAGATAAAAAACTAAAGACAATTTCCTCAAAGTTGTCTGTGTATATGAATAAGTATTTTAATTTTATAATTTTCAATATTTTATTATAGATCATATAGCTCTGGTCCTAAAGTAGGTTCCACTCCACATCATGCCTAATGCCACTACTTTGAGGTTTATTGCTGAAATATAAACTTCAGCACCACAGTAAAGAAAAAAAAAAAAACATGACTACTTCTGATGTTGTCCATTTGCTTATCCCTTAAGGTAATTGATGCAAGTAAAAGTTGTGTGAACATGTTGGCTGCCAAGATTGAGGTTGTGTTAAAGAAGGCAGAGCCAATGTCATGGGCCCGACTGGATCTACCACCTGCAGCTCCTCCAAAGGAGGAAAAGAATGAAAACGATGTTGACAGTGAGGATGATGATTAAATTGATTGACATTGTAAGAGGACCACCATGATCAGCTCTGATTGGGAATCATTGTCTGATTCTAAGGGTTGATGCATAATGAAGCATGAATGTTAGGAAAATTCAGAAATCTTTGTCCAAGGTCAAATTATAAATTTATTGTACAGGACCTGTTTAAAGGATTTTTATTTAAAGCTCTCACACAAAGCTGCATTTGTTAATATTGGTTTATTTGGAGCAAGAGTTCCAACTAGCTGGTATGTCAAAGGGCATTTTGCCATTTAAAAAAAAACATCTGAAATAGACCAGGATTTTTATAAGGAATGAATGGGTGTTTTTTTATGGGGGGAGCTTTGTAAAGTTCTTATGCAGGGATTATTATTTTCCAAAAACAAGCTGCTCAAGTATAAGATTTGAATCATTTTCTGCTAGATTAAGCAGAAAGCATGTTAACACTGATATTGTATAATAAAGTTCAGGTGAGCCTGGAAGGATTTACATACTAAATTGTCACTTGTCTTGGTTTACACTGGTTGTGTGTCACTGTTACAATGGTTTGCATTGATACATACAGCAAACAAGACTTAGGCCATTTGCAAGACTCATTAAGTGGCTCTGCTCTGGTGGCATTGACACAAAAGAGGACACTGTAAAACGCTTAACGTGGCATTAAGACCAAACTCATTAAACAAACTAGTAAAAGCATACTAGGTGCAGAAAAGCAGATGAATGAACATGTTTAATTACATTTTAAACGTTTGAATGTCTCCCATTGAAAGCAGTTAGAAAACGCTTAACGTAGCTTAAAGGAAGTTCACTCAGTGTCAGTCCAAACATGCAAGGCATTTTGTTCATCTTTGGAACAAATCAAGATGTGATGAAAGCCAAGAGTTCTGACCCCTACATAGACAGCAGGGTAATTAATACTTTCAAGGACCAGAAAAGGTAGTAAAAATGTTAAAAAAGGTATTCAAGATTGTTAACATAGTCCATGTGACTAGTGGTTCAACCTTGGTTTTGTGAAGCGACAAGAATACTTTCAAATTCCGTTCTAGCCCGTGTCCTTCTCCTTTGCAAAAATAGCGCTTTCAAGTTATGACTGCCGACACTGTTCACAAGAGCACCAGGACGCAGGAGCGTCACCGTTTTAACGTGAACTGGGGAGGAGACCGACACAGGCTAGAACAAAATGGAATAGTTTGTGCACAAAGCACTCCTCATGTCACAAAACTAAGGTTGAACCACTAGTCACATGGACCATTTTAACAATCTTAATACCTTTCTGGTCCTTTAAACCGTTAGTTACATTGCCGTCTAGTCTTGTTACTTCATAAAGTTAAGGTTGAACCACTGGAGTCACAGACTACTTTAACAATTTTTACTACCTTTCTTGGCCTCAAGTTTTTAAATTGCTGTGTATGGAGGGGTCAGAGCTCTCAGACTTCAAATATCGTTGTGGTCCGAGATGAAGGAAGGTCTGGGTTTTGGAATGACATGAGGGTGAGCAAAGTAGTAAGGCAACTTAACCCTTTAAATATATATTTTTTTAAATAGCCCAAGTGAAAGATTTTTCATGACTCTTGGAGCAAGTGAGCCATTCCGCTATATTGATGCATTCAGAAGATACCAAAAATTGTCTAAGGTTTTTGCATTTTTGGGATGCATATACTGAAGCGTTCCATTCATTCCTATGGAGGTCAAAATGTCCTGAGGGAAGGATGAAAACAACTGTACAATTGACAACTGCCTCGCCCCCCAAATAATTTAAGAAAATATGCCAGAACGTGCAGCAAAAAAATATTCATTTTTATTCAATTGAAACTTTTTTTAAAAAGGATATCAAAAGTCAAATCTTTTTTGGACCTTAGATGCGCCAAAGACAAAGTTTGTGTCTGTGGCTTCAGTTGTCAGGCACTGATCTTCACCATCCTTGAGCCAGAGTGTATAATGTAAAGACGGTGTGGGAGAGAAAGAAAAAAAGAAATTGATGGAAAGGAGTCTTCAGATTTGAAAGATCAAAATGCACTTGCAATCAAAATGTATTACAAAAACATTTAACAAGTGAATTTCAGCGACACCCACCTCACTAAAATACTTCTCAATAAGAGCTTGAGCCGCTCGATACACAGCATTGTTCTCGTGGTTTTGAAGCAGCTCGATTCGATCCAGCCCTCCCACTTCCTCCACCAACAAACAAAGCTTATCCACCTCCCCAAGTTTCTCAGCAGCCTGCAGAAGGTACAGTTAATATTTTAGCATATACCTCACACATTGCCAGACACTGGAAGGTTTTGCATATTTATGAAACCACACAATGAACTCACCAAGAAAATGTTATTTATGGCATCTAGGATGACCAGGACCGTCTTTGTGTCTTTAGCTTGAAGCAAGTTCAAGATGGCCTCTAAAGCACCACACTTGACCAGATGAACAACTTGGTCTACAGTACCACCACTTGTGTAGTTAGTCACTGCCCATACTGCCTCTCGCTGGGTTTTGAAGTCACCCTGCAAAACGAGTTGAAGAGTTACAGACAGGATGATCTGTGTCAAATGCTGGCCAAACCGGGGGGGGGGGGGGGGGGGGGGGTGGGGGGGGGGGGGTATGGGAGGCACTACATTTGGGTACATAACCATTTTGTCTCCAAATTAGACATCCTTTTTTTTGAATCCCAATTAGAAGTTACCTAAAATATTGGAAAAAAAAAACAGCCCAAAAAAGGTTCTGGTTAATCAATTTCACCTGATAAACATTAAGAACAGTCATAAGTACAAGACCAAATTCATTGTAGCCATTTGGATGTTAAAGCCTGCTCTTTCCATGCAAATGCCTCAGATTTGACAACGCATGTTACAGTATATTTTTCCCAACTGGGAATGAAACCACATTTCAAAAGGCCCTTAGGAGGGACTACTTGTATAATTGGCCTCATTTTATGCCCATCTTTAGAAGCATGCAGTCACACTGTAGCCAAAGCGTTTTATGGGCAACTCTGTGGGGGAGGAAACCTCAACATAAAGCAAAGAATCAGTTACAACATACATTCCTTAGGAGATCCACTAGAGGAGCCAACAAGCCACACGTGATGAGCTGTTGAATCTGTTGGCAGGGTCCAGCTGCAATGTTGGACACTGCCCAAGCTGCCTCCTTTTGAACACTGGATTTGGGATGTCGCATCAGCTGGGGCAAGGCACTTAACACGCCTGCGTCAATGGCCGCTTGAGTCTGCAGATCTGAGCCGCTGACAATGTTCCCAATCGCACGTAGGGCTGGGGTCTAGAGAAAATGCCTCTTAAGTGGTAGAATAGCAAGACCAAAATGTTTTTAAAAAAACAAATTCTGTGTACTTACCACCACATTAAGTTCCTCAATGCCCAACAGTTCAACCAAGCGAGGAAGGATTCCAGTCTTGATAACCACATCAATCCGTTCATTAGGTCCATCAGTGAGGTATGAAATGGCCCAGCATGCATCAGACAGGATGGATTTGTCACCATGGTGGAGCAGTTGGACTATGGAGGGGAGCATTTGTTGGACAGCACTAAAACGAGGGAAGGGGTTCTTGTTCCTACAAAGGTTTGACAGGGTCCATGTGAGGTTGCGAAGGTATCCCACCTGCAAAACAATTAATGTGGTTACCCTTCTGTATGTGGGTTTACATTTGCTATTAAAGTAGTGTGGGGTGTCCAGAAGAAGCCTCTCACAGGAGCATCAGGTGTGAGCCGTGCCAACAGCGCAGGAATGACGCCACAGTCAATCAGGGCATCTCGATATGATGGACCGTCACCTAAACGGAAGAAAAACACAATGGCAAACAGTTCCAAAGTGTCAGAATGGTACAACTGGCACCTTTCATCTTTTTCCTGATGAAACTACTCGTTGCACCAAACATTACAGTGCAAGTGGTCAATCTCCATGTTGGGATGCAGAGCCCCCTAAAGTCCAAAGTATCCTCACCTGCAACGTTACCCAAAGCCCAGACAGCCTGTTCACTGATGTTCAGCATTGGTGAAGCCAGCAGGGCAATGAAGGCTGGCACGGCTCCATGCTCGACCACCTGTTGTGTGTGCCAAGAGGTGCCAGATGCAACGTTAGTAAGAGACCAGGCAGCCTCAAACTGCAGCGTGGGATCATCGTTCCTCCCTAGAAACTCCACAAAACGAGTCAGAAGTCCTGCTTCTATGATCTCTTTAAGGGGAGGGTTCCTCTCCCGAGAAAGCAGCTTTCTGTAGGGATCAAGTTGAAGGTTGGTAATGTTCTGTAACGTGATTTGAGATGAATGCTGGTCATGTTAAGATTGGTTACTGTACCTAGCTGCTTGACAACCTTGTCTCTGCTTCTCAGGGCAGTCAGCGTTCACATTTACAGCAATCTCTTGAATTGCTGCAGATATGACCTTAACGAAACAAAAACTGTGAGATGCAGGGTGTTGTAAAAAAAAAGTGAGTTTTGACTTAAGGTGAAGCTAGCAAACACCTGTTCGTTGTCAGTGTTAAACTCTGGTGACAGAGGTTCCTCATCGCCCATGGATGAAATATTCCTCCTCTTTAGAATACTTTCCACCCTTTGAGCTTTCCGAAGCTCAACGCATTCCGCAATCCTGCGGTCACGCAATTTCTGCAAGCAGAGATAAGGTGTGAGTCTATCAAGAGATTTTAAGGAACCAACGGTTAAAAGTAAAAAAAAAATAATAATAAAAAAAGTAGCCAGAAAGGATGCACAGCTCACCGTTGGCTCCTTGCCCTTATTTTTGAACTTGGACATGCGTTTATCAGACAGATTTTCTGTAGGCATTTTCACACTCAAAGCACTAGCCAAAGGCTAATCACGCCTGACAAACTTCTACAAGAGGTTTTAAGATCAAACGTTACAAATAACTCCCCAAACAGCACTACAGCAGGCGTTTGTGTACTAAACAGACCTCTCAACGACAGACTCAACTGCAATAACGTAACCAGCCGAAAAGAGCATTAAATAGACAAGCATGATTATAATCAGGTGATAGCTATTCGTTTTTAGCTTTGAGACACACCTCCGATCAGAAGATTCACACTTTGTTTGGTGTGTGTATACGATGTTGTTTCACGTTTTGGATTACACAAATACATTATAATAATAAAAATAAAAGTTAATAATTAACCAACTAATGCCACAACCTCAGCAAAATGTGATTTTGAAGTATTTGTGTACCTGTGAATGAAAAAAGGTATATTATTGCCATCTAGAGGCCAATGGTGATATAATAAGATAGAAGCTGCATATGCATGTCTTTTTTAATGAATGCCCTTTAAAAATCCAATCCAATATATATACACCGCTGTTCAAGTTTTTGATTGGTAAGACTTTGAATGTTTTTAAAGAAGTCTCTTCTGCTCACCAAGGCTGCATTTATTTATTAATACAACCAAAAACAGTCATATTGCGAAATAATATTAAAATGTAAAATAACTATTTTCTATTTGAATATATTTTAAAATGTAATTTATTCCTGTGATCATAGCTAATTGTCAGCATCAGTAGTCCAGTCTTCAGTGTCACATGATCCTTCAGAAATCACAGTATTTTTCTGAAATAGAAATCTTTTGCAATCTTTTGTAGGCTACCATTCAAAAGTTTTGGGTCATTAAGATTTTCTTTTTTTTAAATATACATTTATTCAGCAAGGGTTCATTACATTAATCAAAAATGACAGTAAAGACCCGTATAATGTTACAAAAGATTCTATTTTAAAATAAATATTGTTAATTTGAATTTTCTATTCATCAAAAAGTCTTGAAAAAAAGGTTTTATACAACTGCTTTCAACATTGAAAATAATCAAAAAAGTTTCTTGAGCAGCAAATCTTCATATTAGAGTTATTATATATATATATATATATATATATATATATATATATATATATATATATATATATATATATATATATATATATATATATATATATATATATATATATATATATTAAAGTACCTTGAAACCAACAGTGTGCTAAAGTGTTGTACAATTTCATAAGGATAAACATTTTTTTAAATAAATGCATAATATTAGAGAAATACATTTTTTAAAAATCCAAACCGAATTGGTCCTTATAAAGTAGCAAAGGCCTCGTGCAAATACATCTTGAGGCAGGTTTTCAACATGTTTACAGAGGTTCTAATATACATTAGTTCACCATTCCACAACTAAAAAACACATTGTAATATTGGATAAGTAAATAATATTAATGATAAAGCTAAAATATATCCTGTAAGTTATTTCTGGTCTGGTGATGATGAGAAGATAAAGGTCTGTGGTACTTGAGAATATGGGATTGTGGGTTTTTAAGACAAAAGGGTGAGAAATCGCACTGATATTTAAATAATATTTGATATTTATATAATTTTTTGAATTACCAGATGATGGCGCTCTGTGCGTATGATTAAGGAAAATGGTCACATCAAGTACTGAAAGAAATACTTAAGGGAAAAATCTAATAAAAACGTTTTCTAGTCGGGGAATTACTAGATTATTTAACATTTGAAAAAAATATTTGTTTTGACTTTTAATTAAAAAATGTATTAACCCCCACCACTCGTTTGAGATATTCATGAAAAAGTAAACATTAAAACACATAGAGCGTATACGCCAGTGAAAAAATCCTCTGTTGTTTGTAAAAGAGAAGTTTATGTGTAGACTAAACAAAATAAATAGTTTTAGACCTTTCTTCTACTGCCAGATGACTGGAGTGGGCTATGTCACTTCTGCATGGGTTTCATCTTCATGGACAGTGATAGCAAGCAAGATGTAAATATTTAGCAAAATATGTCACGTGACGCGCGCGAGAGTTGTCGCTGAAGTGAACGCGCCTCGCACGCGCTCATACACCCAGAGACACTCCGGTTGTGAGAACACGGGCATTTGGACCAAAATGACGACCGAACGGTAAGTTTTATTTTCATTGGTGTTTTTGTAACCGTTGGTATTTAACACTTGTTCGATATATGTTCATGGTCATGTTTCTAATGATTCGAACGGGCATGTGCTTTCTTAGTGAGTTCTTACTGTGAGTTATTAATTATGTGTTATGGCAACGTATGAAGTGGTATTCCGCCACAGTTTGATTTTCATTGCTTCAGATTTACTGGTTTGTGGTTGGTGTGTTTCAGCACCATGGACAGCTCTGAAAACAGCGAATGCTTCGTGTAACTTTTAAATCTGGCACCTTATCAGTTAATAACGTAATGATTTTTTTGCTAATGTTTAACGTCTTTTTTTAAACTAACAAAACAATGCTACAATAAAAGAAACCGTTTGACCATGGAAAGCTCTCTTTACAGTATTAATTTCTCTGTACTATTGAGTAACTCTTAGTGGTTTGTCACGAATTCAGTTTGACGGAATGCACTTTAATAGTCTGCCCAGTAATTATGTGTTCAAGAAATTCAGGATCTTCTGTCGTGTTGAAAAAACTTAACATACAGTTATGGCTGTTTCTTTGAAGTTTGAAGCAAAACACAGCAATGGAAGAACAAATAGTGCATCTATGTTGCAGAAATAACATCTGTATTTTGAGCACAGTATGAAAGATCAGTCTCATTGGTGTTCTGTGTTCATATAGTGGATTTCATCAGTCTGTTGCAACAAAAAGTATTGTAGAAAGACATTTAGCCCAGGCACATTTATCAATATCGGTTTCCAAATTCCTGTTTTCTTGACATGACGTGGTCTCCAAGTGATCTGTAAAAGCAGAGATATTATACCCTATTTATACCCTCAGATCCTGTAACCTAAAGGAAAGAGCGAGACATATATATTTTATGATATAATGGGTGGCTTATAATAAGTAACCAGCAATCATTCTAGGGAATTCTGTATTTATCTGCATAACTCCTTTTTAATGAAATTAATAATTCATTTAGATTAATTATAAGGGGGTTAAGGGTAAAGAGGCGGTATAAATATTCAGTGGCTGCAAATCTGCATAAGATTATTATCATCTGGGTCTCTGTGTTGTGGAAAATCTCGGAGGTTATGATTCTGAAAGAATACATGAATCTGAATCAATGCATATTTTAAGATGCACATGCTTATTGTTTCTATCAGGTGTTAATGATGCATCCCATAACTGAGATCTGACTGGAAATAAGCGTGAACTTCTTCACGTGTGTTTCAACTTTGTTTTCCTCCTGATCTCGAGATATTTAGAGGAAGGCTGGAAAATCCTCACTCTTTAGAATAAGACGTTGCCCTGGCGACAGCTCATCCTTATCACGACTCTCACAAATATGCACCTCGGTGATTCAGTGGGAGGTTGATGATCTCTAGGGATATTGCTCTGAAGATTTCTGCTTCTTGTGACTCTTTCAGATGCCCTGAGGAACCTGCTTGTATTCTACACTGATCTGAGAGGGCCGAGGAAATGGGGATGTTACATTTACTGGTGTTTGTGCTGATCGGAGACAGGTTGGGTCCTACACGGCCGGATAATTTAGCGAAGGCCCAGGCCAGCGAGCGACGCATCTTGGCCCACATTCCCGGGGACATCATCATCGGGGCGCTCTTCTCTGTCCATCATCAGCCGCCGGCTGACAAGGTTCACGAGCGCAAGTGCGGTGCCGTACGTGAGCAGTACGGCATCCAGCGGGTGGAGGCCATGATGCACACCCTGGACCGCATCAACGCGGACCCACACATCCTACCCAACATCACGCTGGGCTGCGAGATCAGAGACTCCTGCTGGCATTCGGCCGTGGCTCTGGAGCAGAGCATCGAGTTCATCCGCGACACCCTGGTCTCAGCCGAGGAGGAGGAGGGCATTACCAAGTGTTCAGTTGAAGGTGGAGGGACTCCAATGAAAGGGAAGAAGCCCATTGTGGGGCTGATCGGGCCTGGGTCCAGTTCTGTGGCCATCCAGGTTCAGAATCTCCTTCAGCTGTTCAACATCCCCCAGATTGCATATTCGGCAACCAGTATGGATCTCAGCGATAAGTCTTTGTACAAGTACTTTATGAGGGTGGTGCCGTCCGATGCCCAGCAAGCCAGAGCGATGGTGGACATCGTCAAACGATACAACTGGACCTACGTATCTGCCATTCACACTGAAGGTACGTGATCTCTCTCCTTAGGGAAGCATTTTCAAGAGATTTCCCACCGTTAGAAAAGAAACGCCTCTAAGAAGAGCTAAATCCGCCCTGAAACTCTGTTTTTCCTTTTGAGCAGAATAATTTTTTTAGTTCTGGAAGTTTAATTTCTTCCTCGCATTAGTATTTCACAAAAGTCTTCCAGTGAGAAACGCAGATCTCCACCAGAACGTAACGCTATTATTCAAAGTGCTAAATCTTCCACACTCTCAAAGTGAGAGATTCCCAGAGGGATTTTATTAGGGGATAATGTATCATTCTATCCATTGCGGTTCACCTTAATCTAGGACTAAACAGCTAAATCTCTTTATTATTCATAGAGGGAAATGTCAGATCATTTAAGGAATCCTTCCTTATAAAGTGTTTATAGTCAAGAACAAAGAATCTGTTCATATTTTTTTATCTTGTTTATTAAATTATATTTGGTTAGAAAAGATTGAACACCATTTAAACTGCATTAAAGGGGTAGTTCACCCAAAAATGAAAATGTTATGTTTATCTGCTTACTCTCAGGGCATCCAAGATAAAGGTGACTTTTTATTCAGTAGAACACAAATGAAGATTTTTAACTCCAACTTTTGCAGTTTGCCAGTCATATAAAGCATGTGAATGATAACACATGAGAACTGAGTAAAAAAACATGCACATACAAATCCATATTAAACCATGTGGCTCGTGATGACACGTTAATGTATTAAGATGCAAAATGATCAGTTTGTGCGAGAAATCGAACAGTATTTATATAATTTTTTACCTCAAATACCCAAAATACCCTAATATGTCCAACAGCCTTTAGTGCACGATCACTTCCTGTAAGTGAGGTCAATGTTATGGCGTAGTTTACGCAAGCGCCAGAAGTGATCTCTCGCGCGTATCTCTACTCCATATCGTGTACATTGACCTCACTTACTGGAAGTGATCGTAATATGGATTTGTCTTTGTATGTTTTTTTTTTACTCGCATAGTTCTGATAATCTGTGTTACCATTCATATGCATTATACTTTAACCACTTAAATTCCAAGGACCCTTTACAGGGATGGGAATGACATTGCATGTATATACTTTCAATTTTAAATGTCTGTGGAAGAGCTATGATGTCATTTGAAAGCTTAGAGTCTCTACTTTCTGGAGATCACTTGCATCACTTTGGCATTTGTTTTACACAAAGTAATGTATTTACACTAAATTACTCTGGTGCCATTTCCGCCTGGATTTGGCCGATCCAAATTGAAAAGCCTCCCATTCACACATACAGTGGTCTAAGTTCAAAATGTTGGTGTCATTTTACAGGAAACCCTTTAAAATTACATAAAACACTGCTAAAAGTGATAAACATGTAAGCATATGTTGTGTAAGCTGTAATAACCCCCCAAAAATTAGGCGCTTTTTGATTTTTTTTATATCAATTAATTGTTGAAAGGCCCTGTGTGCTTTAGGACCCTGTAGACAGTTTGGGCTGTTTCCAGCATGTATAATTAATTTAATGACACTGGAATATTGCATTTATATCACTGTATATGGTGGTGGAGTGGGGTAGCAGGGTTGGGGGAAGGGGGGGAAGGGGGTCATCCCTTCAGAGCCATTTGAATAAATCTTGCATACAACATGACACAGACAAACTTCTTTTTTCCACTATTTTCTGTAATTTAATGGAAATAGCCCAAACTGTCTGCAGGTTCCTAAAGCACACAGGACCTCAGTTACACACTGTTAAAAATGAATTTATGGGGGGGGGGAATCAAAAAGCGCCTACTTTTTGGGGGGTTATTACAGCTTAGACAACATATACTTACATGTTTATCACTTTTAGCAGTGTTTGATGTAACTTTAAAGGGTTTCCTGTAAAATGACACCAACATTTTGAACCTAGACAACTGTATGTGTGTATGGGAAGCTTTTCAATTTGGGCAGGCCAAATCCATGTAGAAATCCCAAAAAGTGGAGTGTAAGCTTTTACACTCTGAATTATAATAAGTAAGCTTTTTACACTGTGATTTTGAATATATTTTAAGGGAGTGTAAGCTTTTAGTCCTTTTTATTTCTATTGTTTACAATATATTACAACCTCAAGCAGTTTGGCTGAAAGATTGATGACCTCACAGACAGGTGTTAATTACCAGCGGGTAGTTAAATGTGAAGCCTACCCCAGTTTTCACCCACATACAGAACAAGGAGCTGTGAAAAGCTCCACGGTGTTGATTCATTTGCTTGCATATTCTATTGCTCTATTTGTATTGTATCATACTTTGACATTTGTTGGCTCTTTTGATAAAACAGACCAAATGTTTGTAGTCACATTTGATTTGACTGGTTATTAACCAGCTTGTTAATCAGCCTGCTGAGCACCAATGGAAAATAGTTGTTTTGCTTTGTCTTAGATGAAAACAACCTTTAAATTCCTTTTATTTCTTTGTTAATGAAAGCTGTGTGTATAATAGTGAGATTTACTAGGGAGAAAAGTAATTTACTCAAGGTATTTAAGGGTTAGTTCACCCAAAAATGAAAATTAGCCCATGATTTTCTCACCCTGAAGTCATCCTAGGTGTATTTGAAGTTCTTCTTTCGGAGTTATATTAAAAAGGTTCTGGCTGATCCAAGCATTATAATGGCTGTAACGTGTTGTGTCATTTTTTAAGTTTCTAAAAGTGCATCTACCCATTCATCTATCTGCTCCACACGGTTCCAGGGGGTTCATCAAGGCCTTCTGAAGCGAAGTGGTGCGTAAATTAGTTTTTTTAGTCTATAAAGTTTTAATTATATATATTTGTCTTACACAAATGCGCCACTTTGCTTCAGACGGCCTTTATTAACCCCCTGGAGCCGTGTGGAGCAGTTATATCATGGATAGATGCACTTTTATGGACGCTTTAAATGAGACAGCAATTCGCTGCCATTATAAAGCTTAGAAATACACCTATGACTTGAGGGTAAATCATGAGCTAATTTTAATTTTTGGGTGAACTTAAGGTTTTTAGACAAACAAAAAAACAACACATTCAAAGCATTGATTATGCAAGAATGGGCTGTCATCAGTCAGTCAATCAACTTCTGGGCTACATCCTGACCAATGGCAGCCCATTTTTGCATAATCCACGCTTGGAGTTTGTCAGAATTTGTTGGTTTTTGTTTGTCCAGCCGCCTCTTGAGGACTGACCACACGTTCTCGATGGGATTAAGGTCTGAGGCGTTTCCTGGCCATGGACCAAATGTTTCGATGTTTTGTTCCTCGACCCACTTAGTTATAACTTTTGCCTTATGGCAAGGTTCTCCATCATGCTGGAAAAGGCATAGTGCGTCACCCAACTTTTCTCGGATGGTTGAGAGAAGTTGCTCTCACAGCATATTTTTGTTAGCCTAGAAATCTAGACGCACCCTAGCGGCAGCAAATCTAATCTGCCCGCGAGTGTCGTCTAGCAAATCTCAATACCCTTCTGAGCTGTAAACGGCAAACTCTGGACGGGCCAATCACATCGTGTATTGAGTCGGTTAGCGGGGCTTAACATAATGACGACGGCCGAGTTGCGCTTGCGTGCTTCTAGTAAACACAGAAACTGGCGAACGGCAGCCTTTCGAATCAGCTCTGACCGCGAATCTCAAAGACTTGGAGTTAAGCTTTTCCCTGAGAAAAGAACAAAGAACGGCACTGAAGTCATTCTTAAGAAGGGAAGATGTGTTCGGAGTTTAGCCGAGCGGATACGGTGAATCTTTAATCTATCAACAAGCTCTGTTTCACCTTCGTTGCTCTGGTTGGTTGTAGCGCTATCCTATCGCGTGCAGAGGGAGTTTGAAAGACAACCGTTTATCCCGCCCCTCGGATTGAGCCCTGTCTATGGTGAGTTTCCAGACCAAACATCTTGATGTGGGTCTGGCTTGTCAGGCTATATTTTTGTAGCATTCTTAGGCACTCCCTTGGCTGCGAAGCAACCCCACACATGAATGGTCTCAGGATGCTTTACTGTTGGCATGACACAGGACTGATGGCAGCGCTCACCTTTTTTTCTTTGGACAAGCTTTTTCTCGGATCCCCCAAACAGTCGGAAACTGGCTTGATCAGAGAAAATGACTTCACCCCATCCCTCAGCAGTCCAGTCCCTGTACCTTTTGCTGAATATCAGACTGTCCTGGATGTTTTTCTGGAGAGAAAAGGGTTTGCTACCCTTCTTGACACCAGGCCATCCTCCAAAAGTCTTCGCCTCACTCCTGCCTGCTGCTGCCATTCCTGAGCAAGCTCTGCAATGGTTCTGCCCCGATCCCACAGCTGAATCAACTTTAGGAGACGGTCTTTGCACTTGCTGGACTTTCTTGGGCGCCCTGAAACCTTCACAACAATTGAACCTCTCTCCTTGAAGGTCTTGATGATCCAATAAATGGTTGATTCAGGTGCATATTACTAGCAGCAATATCCTGTGAATCAATTTTTGTGCACAGCAATGATGACTGCACGTGTCTCCTTACAGGTAACCATGGTTAACAGAGGAAGACCAATGAGTTCAAGCGCCACCCTCCTTTTAAAGCTTCCAGTCTGTTATTCTAACTCAATAAGCATGACTCAATCAGAGTGATCTCCAGCCTTGTCTTCGCCATCACTCTCACCTGTGTTAACAAGAGAATCACTGACATGGTGTCAACTGGTCCTTTTATGGCAGGGCTGGAATGGAGACGAAATGTTTTTTTGGGGGGTTAAGTTCATTTTCATGGCAATTAATTGCAATTCATCTGATCACTCTTCATCATATTCTGGAGTATATGCAAATTGTCATCATAAAAACTGAGAAAGGAGACTTTGTGAAAATTCATATGTGTGTAATTCTCAAAGCTTTTGGCCGGGGCTATACACAAATATGTACGTGTTTGGTTGTCTGTTGTTAAGCATCCAGCGGTAACATTCTAACACCGCTCTGGGGCAGCGTTTCATAACCCCGGGTAAAAAGTGGTGCTAACTCTGCATCTAAATTACAAGTGTGAAACGTTCCCATACCCAGGGTAAAAGTGTTGTTCAGAATGACAATAACCCGGGGTCAAGCGCATGGTTCAAACCAAGACCATTCAAATGATGGGCCAAGAAGAATCATCCCTTCCTGTAGATTTGTATGTGTATTGTTTCATAAGGCTCAAGTGTGTCTTTGATGTTTGAAAACACCCCATGATGCTTTGCATACAGCATACACAGAATGAATGGTTAATAGATTGTGTTGCTGCTGTGCTTTTGTTTTGGCCTTTTTTGGCCTCATGACAGATCATAGAACAAACAGAAATCATCAACTGAAAGGCGACCATGATGATAATTTACATCTTTAGCTCTGTTTTCGCCGTCTGTGGGCGTTTAATGAATTTTCCTGTTTGAGTGAACACACTGTTTGAAGACTTGTCTGCAGTGTCTGTCTCTCTGTAGGAGGGAAAGAGACAGTTAAGGTCATCAAAATAACTCTGTTACTATATGCAGAGGTCATTTTAGCCATATTTTTTATTTTGTTGACCAACGTATTAGATTGTGAGGCCACTTGTTTTCTTCTCTTTATCGAATAAATGCTTGAAAAATATTATGCAACTCCAATTTTTTTTTATTATATATCCATTTTTATCTGAGACAGAAGGTTCTAGTGAAGTATGAGCGCAGCAAGAGAATTAATTCACCGAACTGGCACAGAGGAATGGAGTGAAAGATTTGAAGAAGTCCTTCCCTGGGGAGAGAGATTAGAGATGGAGTCATGTGCATTTGGAAGTATATTTCTCAAATCTAAGACATCAGAAGTATGAGATGCATTTGATAGTCACGAAGTAAGACATGGGTGACACATTTATGCCTTGATTATGGCAATAAAGTGCAGAATGTATGCTGCTAAACAACTCAAATCATTTCACAGTGAGGGATTGAGAATTCATTCTCTTATTTTTCAAATTTAAATATTTTCATACTGATTCTGTAATTTAAGCAAACAGTTTAGATGTTTTAGAGTGAGACAAACCACAAATCTATCAAATCCATTACTAATACGCACTGATGCTTGCATTTTTGTTGTTGTTATTTCATTTTCTGGAGGATTGTCTCATTATTTTGCATTTGTTATAGTTGAAAGATTATATTTAAAGCTAAAGTGTTAAAATAACACATTAGTATTTCACATTTTATAATATTGACAGACACTATACTATTCAAAATCTTGGGGTTGCTAAGATTATCTTTTTGTCTCGTTGTCTCTGCATTCATTATACATTATACATATTATACATTTTAGCTCTACAATTTCAAGCTATTTTATATTAAAAACAACTCATTATTTTATATATTTTATTGAATCACTGTTTATTCAAAATTCTAATATTATATATAATATAATAAATATAAATATATAATACATTTTTCAGACACTTACACAACATGAATAAATGCATTTGATATATTTATTCATTTATTCATAATATAATTAATATAAAATTGTGAAATTGTATTACAACTAATATTATTATTATTTTAAATAACTGATTTCTATTTGAATATATTTTGAAATGTAATGTATTCCTGTGATGGTAAAGTTTCAGTCTCTTCAGTGTCACATGATCCTTCAGAAATCAATCTAATATGCTGATTTGATGCTCAAGAAACATTTCTTATTATTATCAATGTTGAAAAAAATTGTACTGCTTAATATTTTTGTGGAAACCATGATTCATTGATGAACAGAATGTCAAATGAACAGCATTGAGTTAAAATAGCATTTGCTATATAATAAAATAAAACATAATTGGGTTTACTGTCACTTTTGATAATTTTATTGCAATTTACTTCCATTTAATTGCCAAATAAAAGTATTATTTCTCTTTTATAAAAAAGTTTCTGGCCCCAAGCATTATGGTAGTGTAATTATTAATATAATGAGACATTATTGATTGGAACATTAAAATGGTAATGACCAACGTCTGCTGCATTTTTAGCAAACACCCTCCATTTTAAAACACAAGTGTACTCGCTGGAATGCTAATAGCAACCTGGGGTTAAAAAAAAATTTCCCCCGGGACACAGTGGTGATGATAGGGCATCTCAGTGACTTTACAGTTCACATAACATTCCTGCCAAATTTGAACCTGCAACCTTTAGGTTACGAGTCCAGACTGTTAACCACTTCGCTCACTGCTAGCAAAGCTTAATCACTTGTAATCTTCATTACCAGTGTGCATAATCTTGGGTATAAGATTTTTGGTCATTGATTTGGAAAAAAATTTGAAAGTCGAATTTGGGGTGAAATTAAGCTGCATGTTTGCTTTTTATCAAGCCATCTCTGCAATTGTATGAAATTCACACCTCATAAAATGTGTGAAGACTGGGAACATTTCTCACACAAAAGTAGGTGACCTGATTTTTATGTAAATTGGGGGAGTTTACCCCTGACGCTTTGTGTAAGAGGGGCACCATGGCCTGTTTTTCATTAGTTTTTCTAAAAAGTGAATTCTATTTATGTTTCTTACTAAATATATCCAGGAAGCAAAGCACAGAACATGGACACTTTTATAGAATATAAATGATTATTTTGAAGTCATTGCAGTAAATCTGACAAAACATTACTTTTTAGTTCAACAGAAAAAACAGTTTGAAAGGGTCATTTCTAGCCTGGATGCCAGCCGAACTTAGCCCCGCCCACAACATTTTTAGGTCAGGCAGTTCCGATCTGGGCGGGCTTTAGACGATGATGGACAGATGATAAACAGTACAGTAGGTAATTTCATGAGAAATCTACATTTCCATGATCGCTCAAAATTGTGTTCAAAATTGTGTTGAGAAACAATTTCACACTTTCCTCCAGTGTCCGAATTAATATAGACATTATTTCTAAACACTAACTGATTATGAGGATAAAATGTGAGGAAGTCAGTCAAACCTTGAGCTGTTGTTCATGTGTAGCACCTACAACTCTTCATTTCCTCCTGAAGATCTTAATAAAGTCATTTCAGCATGATTTGGACATTTTAAGCATCACATTTTAGTGTGGATTGTTTTGTGCACCAATTAACATGTTTGTGTAACACAGAGTTACATTCTAGCTGTACAATTTCAAGCTATTTTATCTTTTTAATATAAAACAGCTTGAAATTGTACAGCTAGAATGTAACTGTGTTACAAACAAAAACACAAGGAATTATTCTATATAATTTTTACTGAATCAGTGTAAAATTACAATATAATATTCCGTATGCGCATAAATACACATAATCATGCGTATACGCACACATTTCTGTGGGTGAAATGTGCGTCGGCAGAACAGATCACAATTCACCAAAGATTTTGTAAAAAAAAAAAATCTTTCTAAATTTACGAAAAAATATAGGAAATGAAACCACACATACTCAAAAATAACTTACTCTTTATGGCTTTATAACTATTAAAAAGTTATATTTCATCCTAACATGACTGTAATTATAGCATTAATTGTATTATATAAACCATATATACAATTATATAATCAAATTATTAAATAATATACTTTATAATTTTTTTATCATAAATACTTTCAATCATATACAATTAAAGAGTAAGAAAAGCTGTGTTATAGTTCAGCTGCGAGATTTCTCTTAATTTAGAAGATGGCTAATGAGAGCTCTGTAATCTGGGTTTAATAAAAGGTGTTTATTGTGAGAATGGCACAGTTGGCATTGCTCAAGGATACGGGCGAGAGCATGTCTGTAAAGAGTGGCAAGTTTGGGTGACAAAAAGCTGTAAGGAAAGCGTGTGTGGAAAGCCCTTATATGGAGATGATTTGGGAGTGTTTTATGCAAATGACTAACCTTGTGCAAGAAGCTGCTCATTTAGAATACCCTACATTCACTAACACCAGTTCATGTGCAAATTCATGTGCATATGAACATTTGTGAAAAGGCATGGTTTGTTTTGTTTTTTGTGAGAAGTTCTCCTGTATGTACAAATACGAAATAATCCATGGAATTATTAGCGAATAAGACCCATTGTCTTCTGTTTCATTTTTTAGCCGTGGTTTTGTTTTGTCACTTTGTTCTAGTTAATTATTAGTTTGCCATCCTTCATATGCTGCTTTCAGTTTCCTGTGTTCCTATCACTCAACAGTTGTCATGGTCACAGATTGTTACACATCTGGTTTTTGTTGAGTTACTTCTTGTTTTTAAGCTCTCTGTTTTTTTTCGGTCCTTTTTCGGTGTTCGTGTATGTGTGTGTGTGTGTGTGTGTGTGTGTGTGTGTGTGTGTGTGTGTGTGTAAGCTGATGTGTTGCTGCCTGGGTTTTCTCTTGTTTGAATAACTGTTCCTTGTTTTGTTATGTCAAATAAAATATCTTTAAGTGGCAAGCTATCTGTTTCCGCACCTCCTTCATCTTCCTCTTAAATGCCACAGGATAGTTTCTCAGCTGTAGTTTTTTGCCAAAACTTTTTGCAGTGATTCACACCATAACCAAATTTAGTGTTTTGTTCTTTCCTCATATTTAAAATATTTAATAATTATCAATTTTTTTCAAATTTTGACAGTTTAATTTAACTTGAAGATCAAATATCCCAATAAATATCCCCTCTAGACATCACTTTTGGTCACTAATGTAATATATAACATAGAGTGCATGTTTCAAGCTTAAAGGGTTACTTCAGTGATTTAGCATTAAGCTTTATATTTAAACTGGGTCATTAATGTAGTAGAAATGTGAAATAATTTTTGAATTTGGTGCCTTCTAGACTGAGAAAAGACAGAAAATTTATTTTTGTCTCGTGGGAATAAAAGACAACTCCAAGAATGCACCTGCTTCGCTGACCTATGAGGCCACTCCCAAAATCACAGTTGGATTACTGGATCACTTTCCCATTGCGTTCATTTTCATAAAATCAGTTCATTTAGAGAACAGACACTACAATTAAAAACTGAACGTGTCTGTTCAATAAAATGTGAGTGAGCCGAACGAGAGTCACGGCACAAACGCAGAAGGAGTCAGATTACATTCATCACAAGAGCAGATTCATAGCGCGTGTTCAGTCTGGCCTGTTTTCAGTTCACTTTGGAAGCTTAACTTTCATAGGAATTCATTTGAGAAGCACTCACTTTGCTCCACCGGCTGCCGCTCCGTTTACATGCTGCCCGAGCCGAACGCTGTGAGTGCGATCCCATCCCCCATGGACGGGTTGAAAACATGCAGAAATAGCTCCTACTGCTGGCTGTAGTCTTTAGCCTCTGGCCAAAAAATCCTCAGATGATGCAAATATCGTAATTTTGCGTCATCTGAGGATTTTTTGGCCAGAGGCTAAAGACTACAGCCAGCAGTAGGAGCTATTTCTGCATGTTTTCAACCTGCATGATTTTTTCCAGAAATAAAATACATAAATATCTCGTCTCAGGGGGATATGAGGGGGGAAGCACAATCATTTGAATATACGCCAGGGTTTCTACTGATACAAAACCATATGCTAAATCGCTGAAGTAACCCTTTAAAAATTATTACATTTCTCACTCTTCAGGGAACTATGGGGAGAGTGGAATGGAGGCCTTCAAAGACATGGCTGCAAAAGAGGGCATCTGTATCGCCCACTCTGACAAGATCTACAGCAATGCTGGAGAACAGAGTTTTGACCGTCTTCTCGATAAGCTCAGAAGCCACCTGCCCAAAGCCCGCGTGGTGGCGTGCTTCTGCGAGGGCATGACCGTACGTGGCATACTCATGGCAATGAGACGCCGCCGCCTAGTTGGAGAGTTCCTGTTGGTTGGCAGGTGAGTAACCCAACACATGTACTCCATACACATAGATTTATATTCCTGGCAGATGCTTTCTTATCAAAGAAACTGCAAGAACACACTCCTGAAATTATGCCTGTAAGCTGTGGCAAGCACTCTTGACAGTTTTGGAAAACAAATCAATTTTTTTCCTCAAAGTTTAGGTGTTAGAAAAGCTTACTTTTGCAGCACACTTGAGAAAGATTGTAGACGAGACTGGGGCTAGTTACCACATGATTTACTCCAGTGAATAGATTTGTGTTTGGATGTTCAGTCTGTTTAGATACAAAACATAGTTAGGAAAACAAAGTTTTTTGAGGGAATGCTACGCAAACATTTTGTGAGGGAACACAAATTTGGCTTTGTAGGTTTCTCCACAAAAACTATTATAAAGCTCAAAATTATTAAATGAACAACAAAATGTGTAAAACAAAGTACTAACGTAAATGTACAAAAGAGAGATTATTAAAAAAAACACTTTTGTCTAACATTTATTATAATTCATAAATTGTAAAAAATGATGCACATGAGAGAACTTGCTCTGACAACATATCGAGAAACCTAGAGTAAACATACATTTCGGTAATTTGTTTGATTCAAAACCATATGTTGGTTTCTGAGATATAGCACATGTGACAACCAGCCCCGGCGACCTCTATCTTCTGTATCTTCTTTACTGCCTGTTATCTTGTGTTCATGTAGTGCTTTTTCCACAGACATTGTGGGTCAGATAGGGCCACACCATCAGGCAGTTCTGTAGGTATCTCAAAAAGACTGTGTTTACCTTTTGAATGTCCACCCACGTCTGTTGATCATCATCTGCAACTCTTTACTTGTATGTGTGTGTGAGAGACAAAATCAAGATGGATCAAAACATGGAAGCAAGGCTCATCTTTCTGTCTGTTATCACCACAAATGTTGCCATCACCATCCTCATCACCATTATAGTGAACAATCATCCACCACTGATGCAAGGTATGTGATTTATAATTGTTTTAGTGAAGGCACTTGATTCGTGTTAGGATAATAACTCCTCTTGAGTGAGCCTATTGATTCTGTAATCAAGACTTGAAAGGTGTAGTGACACCTAAATAAATCTCTAACAGATTGTCTCTTAAACACTCTTGCATTTCAACCATACCTAACAAACACAGAGACGCTCCAGTACTCCTGTTTGTGAAAGATTACTAATTTGCCATTCAATGACTTATAAAAAGATAACTGATTTATGACAGATCCTGTGAAAAGAGTATTTTAAGAGTTTGACTTGGCATCGACATCTTGAAAAATGTGCACATGATATTCACAGTGTCAAATGAAGTAAGAAATGATTCTTCCCATTTTTAATCTCCTGGAGTGTGACATCTAAATTACCTATTTTTAGCTTCACCCCCAATTCAGTTCTCACTGTTCCATTAATAAATCGCTTATTATGGGTATTAAGGACTGAAATAATGTATTATGTCTTTGAGATATTAAACTAAGAATAATCCCTCCAATTTCTGCTTCTGTTCAGGAGCTCTTCGGTTTGGTATTTAGACATTCGCTTATTGGTGGATATGAGGATCATTTTATAAAATCTTCAAGGTGAAGTGTAATTTTAAAAGTTTAAATTCCTTATTCCAGTATATGCAGAGATGGCTATAAGTCGCTTTGGATAAAAGTGTCTGCTAAATGATTAAATGTAAATGTAAATGTCTATAAGGAAGATCAGATGAGTCAACATCTGGCTCAAACTATGGTGGGGTTAGCTGTTCTACCAAATTATAGAAGACATGTTGGGGCTGTTTTGGGAAAACATATTTTTTTTGCAGTTCTGTTTAGTGCACACTTCACCTTTAAGGATGAGCTTACATTAAATTAACTGGATAAGAACACCTTCTGCTAAATTACTGATATATCATGCCTTCAATTGGCAACCTAAAAATGGTGACAGCTAAATTAATGGGTATATTAGAGGTAGAAAAACATATGCCAGATAAATATGCGGATGGTCCAGTGGTGACCTCGAAAAGGAGCAGCTGATATTTTTAATATCCCTGAATCAACCTGAATTAATTAAGTACATGAATTTATACCAGTTTTTTTGTATTATTTGTATGCTATTATAGTATTTATTAATCTAATTTATGAATTAGCTTAAATTTTTCAGCAGAGCATTCACTGCATAATGTTTTTTAAGTTTGAGTAATTTTAGAACTTCAACTTCAACTTATTTATTTCAGTTAATAAGCTAAGCCAAGACAACATTTCTAATTTTCTTTAAAGTTTCTTAATTTAATTTTTTTTGTTTTTATCAACGATTTTATTTCAGCTTTATTTCATTTACCTAAAACAGCTCTTTAAATGTCCTGTATGTAAGTTTTTGACTGTACTTAAGCATAAAAATGCTATAATATGTTTGAATAATATGAGTTCACATACTTGTTTCTCTGAAAAACAATGCCGACATGTCTGTTTTTGTTTTGGTCAGTGCAAAACTGCACATTGCCAGTTTACCCAATAGTATTTTGAGACTCCAGGTTGCCAGTTGGGAGAAAAAAACACTGTATTTCAGCCATGGAAGCCAGCGAAAAAACTGGGTCAGAGATCGCAGAGTCTACCCCGACCTAAAAAAGCCTCAAAGATCTCAAAATCTCTAATAACAGGAGTATTAAAATTAACTCGTCAATTTATTTGGGGGGATAAATTTATTGCTCTCGCTCCTGTTGCATGTCTCCAAACTGGCAAACCGTGTGAGCATTGAGTCTGAGGAGGAGGGAGCAGGGGCGGAGCAAACAATATTTAGAATTTTTACTGCAGTACCCATTTCAACCACTAGTATCATTTTTACATTCTGCAACTTTAAGGTAGCAATTGGTAGTTAAATCTCAAAAAAGCACCACTGTTTGTGAAAATTTATTTTAAGCATGTGTTAATTTGTAGCAGCGTTAAAGCGATATTTGGTTACACTTTGTTAAGTTAATGTACTGGTAGTTACATTGTACTTAAACAAATAAGTACTGAGTAATAGCAGTTCACTACATGTACTTTCTATAGAATTAGGTACTCGTAATTATGCATCATTTATTTTTATGAATATAGTAAGTCCATATAGTAACTTAAAATAAGTGTTACATATAGTAACTTAAAAATTGGTATGTGTTACCAAATATTTTTTGTGAAATTTTGTTTAATCTGGATTTAATATCCAATATTCAGTGGCCATAATTTTTCAAATCACAAACCAACTCTAGTGTTTAAAGATCGGCTCCTTTAATAACTTTGTAATCAGATAATATCAAATTGCATGCATATGGAAAATTTCAAGTTTAACAGGATTTGTTCTGTGGGAAGGTCCTATATTTTTTGCTCATTGATGTCGTTTCTGAATATTTGAAGAGGATCTCAGAAAATGGTGTCATGGTCTTTATTCTGGGCCTCTAGGCATTCCAGACAGCCTGGATGGGCTGAGAGAGAAGATGCCATGTTTATGGGGGTGCCAGTGACTGTGACTGTGACTGTGTGTGTGTGTGTGTGTGTGTGTGTGTGTGTGTGTGTGTGTCCACTCTTAGAATAAAAGGTTCTATTAAGAACCTTAAAAGGTTCTGTTGGCACTATGTAGTTGGAACCCCTAAAAGGTTCACTACAAAAAATGCTTTTCTTACTCAGTATTTTTGTCTTGTTTCTAGTCCAAATATCTAAACATTCTTAATACAAGAAGTATTTACTAGACAAGCTAAAGTATTTGTCTTATTTTGGGGGAAAATAACTTAAAATTAAGAGAGTTTTTGCTAAGATAAGAAATGCATTTTTTTTCTTTGATAAGAAATGAATTTTTTTCCCAGTGTTCTATAGAGAACCATTTTTAAGTGCCAAAAGGGTTCTTTCTTGTCATTATAGAACCCTGTTAGCATAAAAGGATCTTTGGATAAATACTCAGCTATACTTCTATATATAACCTTTTAAGGGTCCAAATACGTAGCGCCGATAGAACCTTTTCTTCTAAGAGTGTGCATGAGTGGATGACCGAGTGTGTGTGTTTGTTTGATGAGGTGTCAGACGCCAGCTCCAGGGAAGGTAGCCGAGTGTTGAGATTTTTTTATTTGGTTCAATAAGAATATGGCCACTGTGTCTCTGTTCCAGTTACTTGATCTCTATGTTTCTGCAAAAGTGATAAAGACTCTCAAGACATAAAAAAAAAAAGCTCCACGTACTTTCTTTGGCATCTCGGTTTATTTCTGACTTCATTCATTTATGTAATACCCTGCATATGCACATTTGTTTCATTGGCATTCATTCATTAACCCTACACTCGATGGCGTCAATACACCAAAAGCCATATGGCGAGTTTTGATGATGTCGTCAATTGTTCTTTCATTCCTAACCCTATACATGCTGTTGCAGCAGCCATCCTCAAATACCACAAGCACATCTTCAGATATTGAAGCCATTTGACAAATTGAAATGCATGCAAAGATACAGAGTGGCGCAGGTATGATGTCACTTACTAGGCCAACCGGCCATTTGCATCGCACTGGTTCCCTCGAGAAAAACCCAACAGGATTTTCCCATAGGCTTTTGGATTATTGCAACAAAAAAAAACAAGTTCTGTGATCAACAAAAGTTTAGGATACTTACATGTTTTGTCCATCAAGATAATTATTACACATGAACACAATTATTATAAATTCTAAAGCCTAAATGCATTCGCCCCAGCCCCACGTTATGTCATTCTAAAAATATAATTATATTTTCCTTAAATAACAAGTACTCACTAACTACAGGCATTGCTCTTCTCATTTCATATAAAACTGTGATGTTCTGCAAATCAGCAAGCCTTAAAAACACTGTTAAAATTACATCACATAACGTGAAATCCAATTTCTCTCAGGTACATCATCAGTGTAAGCTTCGCAGTGAAAACTTCTGAATTACTTTGGTCAAAGTAGTCCATAGCAACAACAAAAACTTATCTTAATTTTATCTAGTGGTTATTTTGGGGAAACAGATGGGAGTAAGCATTTTACCCCATGGAGACTACACCACGGTCCCACAAATTTAACTGAGCTTCCGACAACTCTTTCAGTTATCATCTCAAAACATTTTCACAGAACGTCTGGTTTATAAGCATAATGAGGCTGCAAAAGCGGACTGAGCTTACCTGCTCGGCGTGATAACGTTTAATCTCCTCAACAGCCTCTGTAGTCCCATTTAACCACTTAGCAACTGCCTTTTTCAAGATGCGTAACAGCTTAAAAAAATCAGTGGAGTGGAGTAATACTGATGTATTTTAAGTTATAGAATAAAATGTGAAAGTGTCTTGAGGTTGTGTTCGCCACAGACCTTATTACAGCCATTTAACCAAAATCCCATTCAAAACCCTAAACCCTCGCGGTCTTCCTCGGTTCCCACTTTCACGACGTAATGCCGCTTTGACTGCCGGGAAGAAGTCCTCTGTGTAACCCACACCAGCGTGGGCTCGGCAGAAGTGCACAACGAGGGCGCATATTGACCTCAAAGGGGGCGCTCGCGAACACCCTTCTGAGACTGACAAATAAGACACCCTACATTCTTGTGGACTTAAAGGGGTACTTCAGCGCTGGGAAGATTAATCTGTATTTAAACTGAGTCCTTAATTTAGTAGAAATGTGAAATAATTTTTTGATTTGGTGCTTTCTAGACTGAGAAAAGATGAAAAAATTATTTTTGTCTCATGGGGATGAAAGACAACAATTCCCAGAATGCTTCGCTGCCCTACAAGGCCACTCCCAAAGCCACCGCTACTGGATTACTGAGACTGGATCACTTTCACTTTCCCACCATTCATTCATTTTCATAAAATCAGTTCAGTTAGAGAACAGACACTACAATTAAAAACTGAACGTGTCTGTTCAATATGTGATTTAGCCGCTGAGGGAGTGTCACACAGCGCAAACTGCAGGAGTCAAATTACATACATTCGTGATGAGCTGAATGAGCTCTCGTCATGAGAGTTGAGGTAAACACGACCACACTCACGGGATAGATTTACAGTGCGTGTTCAGTGTGGCGCGTTTTCAGTTCATGCCTTTGGAAGCTTAACTTTCATAGGAATTAATTTGAGATGTTGAAACACTTACTTTGCTCCTCCGGCCACACCGTTTAAATGAGTGCCTGCAGCTGCAAGCTGAGCTGTGAGTGCGACCCCATCCCCCATGTGCGAGTTGAAAACGTGGAAATAGCTCCTACTGCTGGCTGTAGTCTTTAGCCTCTGGCCAAACATTCCACCCATGATGCAATTGATGCTTTCAGGAAGGAATTTTTCCAGAAATAAAATGGATAAATCTCTTGTCTCAGGGGGATATGAGGAGGGGGAGCACAATCATTCGAATATACTCCAGGGTTTCTACTGATACAAAGCCATATGCTAATCGCTGAAGTAACCCTTTAACGGACACGGACACGCGCACACGCACACAGCAGCCATTGTAAGTCTACAAGACTGAAGAGCACATGAAGTGTGCCATTTGGGACAGGGCCATTGACTTCAGGATGAGGGAACCGGAAGTGCTAAAATGCTAACTCACTTCCACGTTTGTTGTACCACTCTATAGACGGTTTCAACAGCAGCAACATAAACAAATGTTACTGCACATGCACCAAACTTAACTTCTGGTAGATGTCAATAACAACAGAGGCTGCGTTATCATTCTTATGCGTTATCATGTTTCATTTTAATTGTGCAGCATTATCTTAATAATTTATATGCTTTTGTTGTTTCAGCATGTGTGTGTCTCCCAATAATCTCCCATTTCTGTTTGCAATATAGAGTGGGCACTGCCATTAATAGAGGATAAAGCGAAAGTTGTTTTACACTCCGTGATAAAGACCTATTAAATACCCCATTTAATATTTTGCAGTAAACATAAATCCGATCAGTTATCCAGATGGCGACCACTTGATGTGAACAAATGGAAATCCGCGTGTCCTGATCGACTGATGAGCAGGTCGGATCACGGCGATCGCATGTTAATGCCAAGTGTAAACACAGCCAGAATAAGCTACCTCTACAGTAGATTATTTCTGATAACAGGCAAAATAAATAACAAGTCAATTACATTAGACAGACAGTCTAAATGACATTAGGGCCGTTCTCATATGCAGTCAGACTGGAAATTTATTATGCATTCAATGCTTTTTGGTGAGACGCACAGACTCTTTTTGGGCTGTGTCATATTCTCTCTGTTTGATTGTTAATATTTATATCATGATATCCAAGAATAGTACTTCAAAAATGTGTTTCTACTGAGTAGTGCGCCATACTATCCACTAGCCAGACCGATAAACAAACACAGACCGGAAGTTACCTTCGGGCCAGGCCTGTGTGTGTCTGGTCCATCCAAAGATGAATCGCATATAGCTATGATTATAACCCAGCAAATTAGACAATTACAATCCGTTATAATAACGAAGGACCTTTCAAAGACTTTCAAGTACTTCACAACTTTTTCCAGAACTTCAGAGCTCAAAAGTCTGAATATTATCCAATTTAAATGTTATTTTTAATGTGATGACCTAAAGCATTTTTTGTTCATGCTTCAAAGATTTGAAGAACAATTTTTACGAAAGGCTGTGTGACAAACATCTGCTCTCAGCAGCCTATTGACAGCCACGGAAGCAGTGATGTCCAGGCTCTGCCGTTCCACAACTGAATGGCTTTCAATTATTTACTAACGAGCAGTTTGCAGACTGTGCCCAGCCATCTGTCTCTAGTGAGTGTGTATAGACACTGTATTGTATTCTGTTGTATTATCTCTCGAATTGTTCATCAGTGAAGTGTGCACAAGAGCTGATCCATAGCCGATGAGGTCTGATCTGACTCCACCCCGGGGATGGATAAAAATGTAACCTTAATTTAATCATCAGTCTCACTTTGCAGCTTATTTGCAGCATTTGTTGGTGTAAATCTGATATTATTTTCTGTCCTTAATACAGCAGCATCCCACATAAGTGTGTGTGTCATTTCTCTGTGGGCTAATTGTTAACGGATTAAAACTGTGATTCGTGTAGATTACAAAACATGAAACGCCCACATATTTTTCCTGAAACATTGATATATATAAAGCATACAGTCGTGTGAAAAAGAAAGGACACCCTATTGAATTATATGCTTTTATGTTTCAGGGCTTAATAAAAAATCATCTGGTCCTTGGCAGGTGGTAAAATTAGTCCAACCTCAGATGAACAACAACACAACATTACACAGTGTCATTATTTATTTAAAAAAAACTAGGCCAAAATGGAAAAGCCATGGGTGCACACCCTTCCATAGGAATTAAGGCGATAAGTAGCATTTAGACACTGCTAATCAAATCTCTTTGATCATCAGCAAGTGTGATCACCTATATAAGGGCAGAAGTTTTGGCAGTTTGCTGGTCTAGAGCATTCAGGTGTGTGTTAACACAAAGCCAAAGAGGAAAGGCAGCAATGATCAGCCATCAATCTGAGAAGTGATATACGGCCATTTCCAAACTATTTAAAGGGGTGGTTGCATGCGATTTCACTTTTTGTGTGCGCAATGTTGCTGCTTGAGCATAAACAGTATCTGCAAAGTTACAGCGCTGAAAGTTACGGCAGTTTTTTGCCTACAAAAATGTTCAGTTTGGACTACAACAAGCTTCTTTCCGGGTTGGGGACATAATAAACCCTTGCTAGTCACTGCAGATGTGACTTCTGCCCGTAATGGTAAGGGGCGTTGTGTTTCCGGCAACCTGTGCTTGGCACTTCAGCCAATAAAAATACAGGAAACTACATTTGGCCATCTTACTAATCTAAGACCATTGCGTTTTTCAGAGAGATCGGCTTCATAGAAGCAGGAAGCAAACGAGCCGTTCAAAGGACAGTGGAGACAGCGGTGTGGAATAAAGGTCAAATATAAGAAAAATACGTGTTAAAAAAAAAAAGTATTAAGACATGTTATACTGCGCCCCATAAACACATCCAAGCCTGGAAAAAAACACTGAATCATCCCTTTAAAACCCATTATTCTACAGTAGGAAGATTATTCACAAGTGAAAACCATTAAAGACAGTTGCCAATCTTTCCAGGAGTAGACATCCCAGCAAATTCACCCCAAGTTTAAACTGCAATGTTCAGAGAAACCATGAAACACCCAATAACTACACCTCAGACTCTACAGGCCTCTACAGGTTAATATGTTAAAATTCATGGCAGTACAATTAGAAAATGGCTGGACAAGTATGCCATGTTTGGAAGGGTTGCCAGAAGAAACATTCTACTCTCTAAAAAAGAACATGGCAGCAGGTTTGCAAAGTTAGATCTGAACAGACCTCAAGACCTCTGGAACAATTTCCTTTGAACAGACAAGACCAAAGTGGAGATCTTAGGTCATAATGCACTGTGCCAATTTAGGCAAGAACTAAACATATCAGCACAAACAACTCATACCAACTGTCCATCATACTGATGGAGGGTTGATGATTTTTGGCTTGTTTTGCTGCCACCGGACCTGGGCACCTTGCAGTCATTGATTCGATCATGAATCGCCTTCCGTATTCAACTTACGGAAAAAGCGGCGAAAAAGCAGCGATGATGTCGGGTGTAGTGGAAGCGTTTTGAACTGCAAGAGGTGTTACTCTTTCTTCTTATATTGACTACGGAAAGTGGTCTGGTGGAAGCTAGATATTTTACTTTATTAAGTTTTAAATATGGATATTTTTGTAACAAAACCCCATTGATTAGTTTCAGAAGGCCTTTATTAACCCCCTGAGACGCATGCATTGCATTTATGATCATGGATGGATACATTTTTTTCAATCCCCGTTCAATGCCGTTATAAAACTTGGAAGAGCCAGGATATTTATTAATATAACTCTGATTGTGTTTGTCTGAAAGAGGAAAGTCGTATACACCTAGGATGGTGTAAGGAGGGAGAAAATCATGGGGCAAATTTTATTTTAAAGTGAACTACTCCTTTAAGCAAGCAAAAACCCTACAAACAATATTTCTCCAGAACGATGAGAGATACTGACACTGTCATACAGAAAATGGTTCTGATACGTAAAACCATCAAGCTTGATATTATTATTGTATTTTAACTGAATTGGCATTAGGTTTTTATTTAAATTATTATTTAATCTGAGGAACTTTCATCAGAAATTGTAGTATTTTCTGCTGGCACAAACATATCATTAAATTAGTGTTTTAAACCGATTCATTTAAACCGACTGTTCAAAAGATTCATGCACTGTTAAAATATTTATCTTTTAATTCTCTCTTAAACACGTTGTAACACAAATTAAGACATGTCCTATTTGTTGATTAATATTACTTTGTCACCAAAAATAAATCAAAGGTATAAAGCAAATATTCAATAACTCGCCCCAACATCATTTTGCAGTATGTACAAGATGCTTTAATGTGCTGTAAATGCAGTCAGAGATCTTTGTAAAGACTGTGGCGCCTTTGCTTTGGCGTTTTTGTTGTCTTTGTAAGTTTTCCTGCAGCAGCAGTGGGCAGAGTGAGGCTGACCCGCTGGGGTCAGTGTGTGGGTTTACTGAGCTGTTCAGCTCTTTTCCATGAGATGATTCAAGCTCCTGCTTATGTGCTCCTCTATGCTTTCCCTCCCATTGCTTTTGCCTCCAAGGACAAGTTATGAAAGCCTCTCCTTACCTACCATGAGAACAAAAATGATACCTCCCACACACTGCTGAGTTGTGTAACATTTAGCGCTGTGAGTTTAGGAAGTGTTAGAGAACATTTAGATGGAGAGGATGCTGAAAAATATAGTTTTTTGTGCGTTTGTATAAAAGAGGAGGAAGAAAACAGACTCATCTCTTGCCATCCAAAGACCCCTTTGATGCTTAATAGCGAAGTCTTGGAGCATATACATCTCATGGGGAGGTTTATTATGGCTGCCAGAGTCTGTGACAGTACTGTCAGTATGAAAAACTGGCCGGCTGTGTCCTCAAGACCTAATTCATAGTGTAACCTGGTCATAACTATTAGGCTTTGGCTGTTATGTGGGTCAGTTTGGACTGGGAGGCTCCCTGGCTGTGTCTCAAGGGAGGTTGTTCTATAAAAAAGCTGTTCATTGCTCACTTGTCTCTTGCACACTTCGCAGCGATGGCTGGGCTGACCGCTATGACGTCACGGATGGCTTCCAGAGGGAGGCGGCCGGGGGAATCACTATCAAGCTGCAGTCTGCTTACGTCACATGGTTCGATGATTACTACCTGAACCTGCAGCCGGACACGAACATCCGGAACCCCTGGTTCCCTGAGTTCTGGCAACACCGCTTCCAGTGCCGGCTGAAGGGTCATCCTCAAGAGACTGCCAAATACAACAAGACCTGCACCAGTGAGTGGAAGATGACCCCTGACCATGACAGAATCACAGCTTACAAGATTTTAGGATGTTTTAATGTCTTTCTATCAGTTCATCCATCCATGCATACATCCACCCATCCATCTGTGTCAATCCGTGCACTCATCTATTCATCCATCTATACAGCTGTTCATCCATCTAGCCAACCATATACTGTACACATCCATTTATTTTTCAATCAGTTCATCTGTTTATCCATCCATCCATCCATCTCTCTCTCTCTCTCTCTCTCTCTCTCTCTCTCTCTCTCTCACATACATATATATATGTGTGTGTGTGTCTATCCATCCACGTTTACATCTGTCTGCCTGTTCATTATTCCCTCCATCCATCCATTTGTCTGTCAATCTATCCATCCATATAACCTTCGATCCATCCACCCACCCACCTATCTTTCATTCCATTCATTCAACTATCCATTATCCATTCACCAGTTGTCCATCCATCCAGCTGTTCATCCATCTTTCATTCCATCTATTCATTTAATCATTCATCTATTTAAAAATCTTCTCACATCTATACATTAGTATTTTATTCCATCAATGTATTCAGCTATTTATCATCCATCCAGTTGTCCATCATCTTTTCATCCATCCGTCCATCCACCCAACTGTCTATTCATTCAGCTATTCATTATTTATACATACATACATACAACCATCCTCCATCCATCTTTCATTCCATCTATTCATCATTCATTCATTAATCCATCCATCTATCTATTCACCCATCTATACATTAGTATATTATTCCATCAATTAATTAAGCTATTCATCATCCATCCATCATCTACCATCCATCCATTTATCCACGTAGCAGTATTTCTGTTTATTCAACTATTATCCATCAGTAGATCCACCCAGTCATCCATCCATCCACCCATCTATTCATTCAACTATTCTATAATTTATTCATCCATCCACCCATCTATACATTAGTATTTTTAGTATTAGGGCCAGTATTAGTATCCAGCTGTCCATCCATTCATTTATCCATCAATCATCTATCATTTATCAATCATCCATCTATGTGGCAGACTTTCATTCAACTATTTATCAACCATCCATATACACATCCATCCATCAATCCATTTATCTTTACATCAGTCTTTCATTCTATCAATTGATCTATTCATTCAACTATTCATCCTCAATCCATGTCCTTTTAATACTTCATCTATTCATCCATCTGTCAACTTCTTCATGTATCCATCTACTAATGAATCTTTCAACAAAAAATGTATCTAATTAATTGCATGACATCAGCATCTGCTCAAGGCCCTCAGATGAAGATACAAACATTAATGTGGCATATGAAAGCACTAAATAGATATTAATAGAAAAGGGTGACTTTAGAATGGAATATATTGTTTGTTTTCACTACATCATTTCACAGAGAAAGAGTCGCTCCGACATCAGTATGCTCAGGACACGAAGATGGGCTTTGTGATCAATGCCATCTACTCTATGGCTTACGGCCTGCACGCCATGCAGAAGTCTCTGTGTCCCGGCTATGCAGGCCTCTGTGAAGCCATGCGGCCCATTGATGGAGGTAAACTCTTAGAATTCCTCATGAGGACAAACTTCAGTGGTGTCTCGGGAGAAGTGGTGCTGTTTGACGAGAACGGAGACTCCCCAGGGAGGTAGGAATCTTTCATATTCTGCTCCATTCACAAGAATGTGCTTGTAAACTCCTTTCAAAGAGACTGAAAACAATCTCTCGTTGATGTCATTGTGAAGTCGTTTTTAAAAATATCTTCCTTCAGACTGAATGACTATATGGGAAAACCAAGTTGACGATTTTAAGAATGACTCTGGGTTAACCATTTCATGCCCATGAGACTTTTTTGAATGTGTTTTTCTAGGTATGAGATTATGAACTTTAAGCAGATGAGCGAGGAGGACTATAGCTACATCCACGTGGGCAGCTGGGACAACAGTGGGCTGAAGATGGATGACGAGGAGATTTGGGCCAACAGCAGTGCCATCATCAGATCAGTGTGCAGCGATCCCTGTGAAAAAGCTCAGATAAAGGTGAAAAAGACAGGGAAGGATCTTTTGAAAAGAGAATGTTTTATGTCAGTGTATACATTTTAATTACGTTTTTTTTTTAAAGTTTTTTTTATTTATAAGTGTAGATTTGCTTATTTATTATACACCACCATTCAAAAGTTTGGATTTTTTATGTTTTTTTTTAAAGAAGTCTCTTGCTCATCAAGGCTGCATGTACTAAATCAGAAATACAGTAAATCAATAATATTATAAAATATTAGTACAACTTCAAATAACTCTTTTCTATTTGAATATGTTTTAAAATCTAATTTATTCCTGTTATGGAAAAGCTGAATTTTCAGCATCATTACTACAGTCTTCAGAGTCGCATGATCCTTCAGAAATCGTTCTAAAATGCTGCTGCCCAAGAAACATTTATTATTACGATTAATTTTGACAACATTATTATATGTTCTTTGATGAATAGAAAGTTGTTTGCAATAGAAGTAATATTATAGTATTATGTAATACTTTAGTAATATTAAGATTCTTTTCTTTAAAATATTAATTTCTAAAAAAAAACAACAAGATATAACTCCTAAGCTACACTATACCTTAAATCATGTGGATTAATAAGAGGTCTTTTCTAGTTTTCTAAGCAATGAGAATTTTTTATTTGAGCGAGACTTACAAATTCGATTTGATTTGTACAAAAAAGATCTAGAACTACAACTTTCACTGAGCAGATACAATAATACACGTGTGAAAAAAATCTCATTGATTTATGTTGATACAAGAGCCTGAGCCAAAATTAGGCAGGAGATTCTAATCTAATCTTGGAGGTGGAACTTTAAGCACCCACAAAACCTTATCAACTGCATGGCAACCACTCGAAACACCTTAGTAACCACATAGCAATGCACTGAAAACCACTTAGAACACCTTATCAGCAGCATAAAAGTGCACTGCAACCACCCACAACACTTTGCATTGTGGCGACAGCTTGCAAGAGCAAGCATTTTCTTCTCAAAAATCTATAACCGGTCTGTTCTGACCACCTCAGGTTATCCGTAAAGGTGAGGTGAGCTGCTGCTGGACCTGCACTCCATGTAAAGAGAACGAATTTGTGTTTGATGAATACACCTGCCGTGCTTGTGAGCTTGGATCCTGGCCGACAGATGACCTCACAGGTGATTCTACATTTACTTTTAGAGCAAAATATTCTTCTTGTAGTTCATCTAGAAGTCACAACCATCTTTTACCCATGATTCTAAAACTCTTAGACCAGCCACATAAGCTTATCATCTTGTACAACAGTGTGTGATATAAGTATCTGGGTCACCGAATAACATAGGAGACCCATTTATCTCTTAGAGCGTTATTTGAGAATCTGGACCGTGGCAACTTAATGCCAAAAACAGAGATTTGGACTTGGCGGGGGTCCCCGTCAGAATGTTCCAGAATTGCTGTCAAGCGTAAGCCCTGAAGCAGCAGTCGCTCAGCATGTAGTACATTACTGGAAGCTGAGGCCGCTCTGCTATTCATGCGAGAGCCTGAGTGCCAATTTTCGACATTTAGTAGCATTTGATTTTGATCACCTGTGATTTAGTAGTTTTTAGATTTTATACCGTATATTTTTTACAAGGATCTTCTGTATAGTTCATGCACTGTACAAAGATAGTGCACATGTAAATGTATAAATAGGAGAAATCAAAATGTCCTATGTGGCGCTATAGTTTTAATTTAAAATTAAAACAACCGATCACCTTCTTAAGTTCAAATCATTAAAAACTGTATTTTTCAAGCTGATCTGTCTAATCTGCATACACTAATACTCATAATCAAGAGTAATTGGTAAAACTGTTTAATAAAGTACTTTATAATATAATATGTTAACATAAATCAGTGCATTAGGCATCTCGAAATAACAATGAGCAATACTTGTATTCTACACTTATTATACTTGGTTAAAGTATGTAAGTTTCATCACTAGAGGTCACTTATTCAAAACAAAGGCGTAGCTTAATGACAGTGAATGAGCGTGGAATCATGGGAGTTGTAGTCTTGGCTCTTCACCTCCACAGCCGATAAAGAGAAATCCTACTAAATTAATTTGAGTGTGTTGAAAGTTATGTTAGAACTCAATATTTTAAAGACGTGGTGAGGTTTGGAACCCCTGGGGGATCGTAAGGGAACTGCAGTGGGTATTATAAGGCGATGAGAAGTTAATAATTAATTAAATGATATATGAATAATAAAAATAATTTATTCATAAAAACAATCAAAATACTTTCAAATCTTGGGGGATTCTTAAAAAACATTTAAGGTCATAGGGGATTGGCTGACAAAAGTTTGGGAATCCCTGATCTAGATTTGTAAATGTGGTAAAAAATGGTTGATCATTGTGAGTGTGTGATTTAGAAATGAATGCTAACTAATTAAACCTTCTTGTAAAGTGCTGCTGTTTATACTTGAATATAAGTATTAGTGCATGTGCTTTAGCTGGACCATTCTGAAAAATACAGTTTTTAGCTTAGTTTGAATTTACAGAGCTCAATTTATGGTAAAATTGCCGTCGTGTTTTATTCCTGATTTCAAACATTATTAAAGATAGCTATTTACAGAGATTTTGGAGAATAAATAGCTGCCTGGGGGCTTTACAAATATGACTGCCGATTTCATGGTTTGCCCAAAAGGGACTTTCACAAAAGCCTTTTTTTCTGACCTGTAAAAACAGACCAAACCTTCTGATTGTCCTCATTAAAGGCTATCCGAATCAAGACTCAGTTTTATCTGTCTCTTGATGCAAATTGCACATGCTAAATATATCCGTGCTTGTTGATGTCAGCCTGTAATGCATAATGCATGACGCTTGGTTGAACGGGTGGTTTTGTTTGTTTTTGCAGTTTTTACTGTTGTTGTTTATTCAGCCGATAGTTATCTGTGTAAAGACGAATGTTCTCCATACAAGTTTAAATGTCACACATCAGTGATTCTGGATAATCATAGACACGTGCATTATACCGGCATGCTTTTCTGTTGTTGTTGCTTAAGCTGTTTATTGAATGTTTACATATACTATCAGGATAAAGATACAGAAGGATAGTAAATTATGAACTAATAATGAGCAATACTTGTATTCTACACTTATTATACTTGGTTAAAGGCACAGTATGTAAGTTTCATCACTAGAGGTCGCTTATTTAAAACAAAGGCGTAGCTTAATGACAGTGAAGGAGCGTGGAATCATGGGATGTGTAGTAGTCTTGACTCTTCACCTCCACAGCCGATAGAGATGAATCTGGCTAAATACATTTGAGTGTGTTGAAAGTTGTTATAACGTTACTCTTTGCATTCACTCGGTGCCTGGTATGAGAGACTTGTCGCACTTTGCAGTAATCTAGATCGATATTAGAATATCACATTAATAAAAACAGGATTGCGCTGTAACCGTGTTGCGCTGTATAACAATGATTAGTATTTGGTTGATATATATATATATATATATATATATATATATATATATATCCAAACAGTTGCTCACCTGTCTAATAAAATAAATACTTAAAGCGTCTTTAGTGTTTCCATGGTTTCTACAGAAAGCGGATAGCGCGGATATGACGTAGCGCAGATATGACGTCATTGACAGGTGACGTAAGGCCCGTAACAAGGCTCGTAATTGGTTAAATGACCTGATTTCTCTGGATTTAAACATTGCTGGAAAAGTTTGGGATAATTTAAGCACACAGGTCAACAAAATATAAAACATTAATGTCTTCCTCAGGCTGTGAGCCAATCCCGGTGCAGTACCTTCTGTGGGGAGATCCTGAGCCTATCGCCGCCGTGGTCTTCGCCTGCCTCGGCCTGCTCGCCACCATCTTTGTCACTTTAGTCTTTATCAGGTTCCACGATACGCCGGTGGTGAAGTCCTCCAGCCGGGAGCTATGCTTCATCATCCTGGCTGGCATCTGTTTGGGCTATCTGTGTACATTCTGCCTCATCGCCAAGCCGCACTTGGCCTACTGTTACTTGCAGAGGTTGGGCATCGGGCTCTCGCCTGCCATGAGCTACTCAGCCTTGGTCACCAAGACCAACCGCATCGCTCGCATCCTCGCGGGCAGCAAAAAGAAGATCTGCACTAAGAAGCCTCGTTTCATGAGTGCCTGTGCCCAACTGGTCATCGCCTTCATCCTGATCCTGATTCAGCTGGGCATCATTGTGGCGCTCTTCATTATGGAACCTCCACAAGTCATCCACGACTATCCGTCCATACGCGAGGTGCACCTCATCTGCAACACCACCACGCTCGGAGTGGTGGCACCGTTGGGCTACAACGGGCTGCTCATCCTCAGCTGCACCTTCTACGCCTTTAAGACCCGCAACGTCCCCGCCAATTTCAACGAGGCCAAATACATTGCGTTCACCATGTACACCACCTGCATTATCTGGCTGGCTTTCGTGCCAATTTATTTCGGTTCAAACTACAAGATAATCACCATGTGTTTCTCCGTGAGCCTCAGTGCCACCACTGCGCTGTGCTGCATGTTTGTGCCCAAAGTCTACATCATGTTGGCCAAACCTGAGAGGAATGTACGCAGCGCTTTCACCACGTCGACAGTTGTGAGGATGCACGTGGGTGACGGGAAAGCTGCCTCGGCCGCAAGCCGGTCTAGCAGCTTAGCTAACCTGTTCAGACGGCGAGGCTCTGGCACAGACACAGTCAGGTCAGTATGAGAGCATTATTTTAATATTAGTATTATTTATATACCATTATATTTTTTATTAGTATTTTATATATGTGTTTTGTTGCTTTTTGTTATATTCACTTGTTATATATATATATATATATATATATATATATATATATATATATATATATATATATATATATATATATATATATATATATATATATATATATATATAAAATAACCATTTAGGTGTCATTTATTTTTATTTTAGTTTTACCTTTAGTTTTTATTTATTTCCTGTTAGTAATGTCGATGCTTTAAAATACTTTTGTTTAAATGTTATTTTATTTATTACATAATTTTTTTTGTTACCAAAAATGTTTTGAATGGTTTTAGTTATTAATAATCCTGCATGAGAGGTTACAAAAAATAATCATAATCACAGACTTGGATTTATTGTTATTCAGCTGTCTAAAGTTGGGTATTGACATCTTACATTTTCATTTATGCTTTTTTGAAAACTCTTTGGTTTAATTGGATTTACACTGAATGAATTTAAGCATAATGAGGCATGACGTGTCAATTATTTTAATGTAATTTTTGAAAATCCTTATTTTTTTCCTCTTTATAATAAGATGATGTGCAGTCACTGCTCTCAAATGCAGAAGCCGCTTCTGACAAAATAAATAAATAAAGCTCACATTAATTCTGTTTATCTCTCAGTAATGCCTGCCAAAGGTTTGCTTTTGAGGATGAAAATGAGTTTAGGCTGAAAACGAATCAACTGAGCATATTTTAGAGCACAAAAAAAAAAAAGCCAATATTCCCCTCGAAAGAGAAAAAGAGCCCCAACCAATTACCCTGTCTGCCTGTGAATCATTCCTGGAGCAACTCCGGAGTTTCATGCATTTGGGTCGATGGATCCCCAGGTGCATTAAGAGAACTGAAGTTAGAGATTTCCTGTCTGACGTACAGGACTGGATGAGGGTGGTAATTGAGCTTGGAATGGATGGATTTGAATGGCTAATGTAGGGTCAGTTCTCTCTTGGCTTTAAGTTGTAATGTTACACACTAGCAAGGGCATAGCAGCCATGTGGGGGATGATTCTTTGCCCTACATAAATCCATATCAAAAGTCCATAAAATTCAAATTAAATAAAATTTTGGGAAGGCCGTTAGTTGCTTAACTTATATAGCGTTGTTTATGACAGTAAACTCACTTTCAGTCATCACACAAAGGCACAAGACCCTTTATTAATTCAGTAACACTTTATTTTAAGTTTCAGTTATTAACTAAACTCGTTGCTTATTAGCATGCATATTACTAGGATATTGGCTGTTTATTAGTACTTATAAAGCACAAATTAATGCCTTATTCGGCATGACCTTATTCTACATCCCTTAATCCTGCCCGATACCTTAACTTAAATGCTACAAAAACTACCTTACTAACTATTAATAAGCAGTTAATTAGGAGTTTATTGTGGCAAAAGCCGTAGTTAATAGTGAATATGTGTTCCCTATACTAAAGTGTTACCATTCATTCTTATTAAAACACTCTGGTCATGTGGCTATCTACATGGTGTTTTGCAATAGATTATTATATAATGAAAAATGTAAATGTGTTATTTAATGTGTATGTATGTTTAATTAATCAGTCAAATACACATTGTTGTTTTCTATCCACAGTTCCAATGGCAAAACGGTGACCTGGGCACAGAATGAGAGAAGTTACAGGCCAAACCTTTGGAAGCGGATCTCAATCCATATTAAGAAAAAGGAAGAGGCCAACCAGACGGCCATTATTAAGCCTTTCTCAAAGGGCTGTGATCGGCCGCCAGACGCCGGGGTGAAGCTGGCATATGACGGATCTCAGAAAACCCAGCGCTACCCCGTAACCTACCACCCCCGGACCCCTTCGCCGCTGCCGACCGTGTGTCAGCGACCTCCGCTGCAGAGGTGCGAAGTGGAAGAGCGCGACGAAGAGCGAGCAGCAGTGGTGACTATACCCTCGTACCTAACGGAGCGACTGCATCACGGCGGCCCGCCCCAGACCTCCATCATGGATCAGATCAGCTGTGTGGTCAATCGGTTCACGGCGAACATCAGTGAGCTCAACAGCATGATGCTGCCCGGGTCACCACCGGGAACGGCCGTCAACACCACCGCCCCTGTCCCTAGACCCTGCTCCCCCTCCTTCCGTCTTCACCCGCAAGACCGGCCACATCCCACAACCGTCACCACCTACGCAGATGTGGTGGCCGTAGCAAGCACCAACCCTCGCTCCGCGGTCGGCATCGCCGGGGGCATCATAGCCGGTGGGAGTAGCAGGGCTTCACCGGCCAGCCTTTATGACAGCACCTACGACTCCTCGTGTGCGGTCAGGACCACTGATTTTGAGGATCTGGGCGCCTTGACACCACCTTCGCCATTCAGAGACTCCTCCGTGGACTCGATCAGCGAGTCTCCCACATCGCCGGCCTCAGAGCTGCCGTTGTGTGAGCCCTGCTCCCCGATATACGACCAGCTGATGCTTCGGCACTACAGCCAGAGCTCCTCTTCACTCTGAGAGATTATTCTGAGTGCAGGAAGGAGACCGAGAGGAAACTCCTGAGAGCACGCATCTGCTTAGATTGCAAAACCCAGTTGTAAATGTCAAGGAGTGTAAACTCTTAATATAGAAGCACTCGCCGAGGATGTTTTATGGTGCTTGGAATCCAGCCCGTCCTCAAAATCCCGATCCGTGTAGGGAAAGGCACTTCACCAAACTGCTTTTCAGATAATTAAGGATGTACTTGATATGCTCTTGTGCACCAGAAGTTTATGGCCCTTCTTGGCAAGAAGATACTGATGTTGGTCAGTCCGTAAGACTGGAAGATTTAATAACATTCCAACGACGTCAATCCACACAGGTGTGTAAAATAACCAAACTCCTGCTCCTGGCGATGTCATTTTTATCTCTCCTGTTGCCTGTCAGCAAGATGCCTGAAAGTCTTGCACGGTTCTTCACATACAACAAGTGCAAATGTTTGAATGTAGGACCAAATTGAGCCTTTGAGCGCAAAGCAGTTTGTTTGATAGTGGTCATTTTCTTTATTACCCTAGCTTAGAAGTTGCATGTTGTGCCACTTTATATAACTCATAAAAATGATATCTATTATTATATATTTTTAATAACAAATAGAAGAATTGTAAGGGCAAGTTTATTTAGATACTGAAGAAATCTGACAATTTAATATAGCATTGTCTTTCAGATGACTGAATTTATTCATTTATATAAACAATTCCCAGTATTACTTGAAGTATTTATTGATTATCACTTTAATTTGAAATTTGAGGAACTGATGAAAACTAATTTACTCTATCATTCAAAGGTTTGGGGTCGATTAGGTTTTCATTTAAAGAAATTAACACTTTTATTCAGTGAGGATGCATTAAATTGATCTAAAGTAACAGTAAAGACTTACAACAAAAACAATTGCACAGCACAACTTTCTTTAACATGAATAATAATAAGGAATATTTATTAGAATGATTTTTGAAGGATCATGTGACCCCAGGGCCGTGACCACAACAGACATTGAGGGGGACATTAGAAATGGCCACATTGTCCCCCCAATATTCCATATTCTTGATGATGATGCTTTGCTGTACTCGATTACACACCGCTCTGTTTGTTGCTAGGATGACAAAAGTAAAATATTAAATTTTAGGTTGGTCTGTCTCAGTGGTCCTACAGAACTCGTCACTGTCAGAATGAGTGAGATGGCCAATCAAATCAAAAAAGGCGGGGCTTACTGTTATTTTGCAAATTCCAACGTGACACTTTAGTTATAGTACTGAAGAGTGCATCATGGATGTAAGTATAGCTAAATATTTAATATTTGAAAAGTGTTTTACGATAAAAACGGAAATATCAAGTGATGCAAACTACTTGACATTTTTTATGAAATTTCACCATTTTGAATGGAAATTATTTACAATTTGCGATCACAGGAATAAATTACATTTTAAAATAGTTATTTTAAATTGTATTCACACAATATTACTGTTTTTTTTATTGGATCAATACAGCCTTGGTGAGCATAAGAGAACAAAATATTAAACAGTCTTACTGATCCTAAACAGTAGTGTGATTTATACATAAAGCAATATATGGTATATATATGGTATATATATGGTTATTATATATATATATATATATATATATATATATATATATATATATATATATATATATATATATATATATATATATATATATATATATATATATATATATATGAATGCAGGGCCTATTAAAACAAATATTAATATGATTTGCAAATCATTTTCTTTTTTTAATCCACTCAGGCTTTTGTTCCAAATACATAAATACAGTAAGTGAGCCAAAAACAAAGTGTCATTACACTGTGGACATTCAGAGATTCTTACACAGGGCATTACAGTTTTTGTTGATAAAACCTTAAAAAGTCTCCCATTAAAGATAAGATTTTTTTTCTTTTGTATGAAATTTATGAACTAATTTAAGCTAAAATGCTCAGACTTAGGAACGCACATTGTACCTACCAACAGACATCTATTCTTTTAATCAATGTGCAATATTCTTCTTGAATAGGTGTATTGTAATAAGGTCATGTTTGCATGCAGAACAGTGCCATTATAGCTAAAATAAGTGCTTAATGTTCTTTTGAGAACTTTTGTACATTTTCTAAAAGTCTTTTGCATTTTTTGCTCTTTGCCTTTTCTGACAAGATGTTCATAGAATGTAGATTTCGACCGTGTGTGTGATGTATTTTTCTACTAAATATTTGTGCTGATTCAATATGATGGTCATAGTGGATTAAGCTTTGTGACAGTGGGACGAATGTAGCTTGCTATATTTCTGTTACTTGGAGGTTTTATTTATGATGTGGATAAGTCTTTTTTATTTCTCTTCAAAGCCTGTAAAAACTATTGGTTTTACCTGAGTGTTATTAAAGGGGGCTCAATTACAAATGTTTCTCTCTTTTAATTTGATTATTTTTTTAAAGATTCAGGCTGAATAGTTGGAGTATTGAGGTATTTGGAGATGCTGTGCTCCAAGGCTGGAGTTTGCGTGGTTGTGTTATTTTCACAGATTCCATGATTAAGTGTGGAATGCAGTTCCGCCCCCTCTTTCGTCTTTTCCTTTATGTAGTTCTCTCTCTCTTTATGTGGCCAGTACATACATGATTCATAGACAGACAGACAGAGAGACAGACAGACAGACAGATAGACAGATAGATAGATAGACAGACAGACAGACAGACAGACAGACAGACAGACAGACAGACAGACAGACAGACAGACAGACAGATAGATAGATAGATAGATAGATAGATAGATAGATAGATAGATAGATAGATAGATAGATAGATAGATAGATAGATAGATAGATAGATAGATAGATAGATAGATGAATGGGTGAGCAAGTGTTTAGATAGATAGATAGATAGATAGATAGATAGATAGATAGATAGATAGATAGATAGATAGATAGATAGATAGATAGATAGATAGATAGATAGATAGATAGATAGATAGATAGATAGATAGATAGATAGATGAATGGGTGAGCAAGTGTATAGATAGATAGACAGACAGACAGACAGACAGACAGACAGACAGACAGACAGACAGACAGACAGACAGACAGATAGATAGATAGATAGATAGATAGATAGATAGATAGATAGATAGATAGATAGATAGATAGATAGATAGATAGATAGATAGATAGATAGATAGATAGATAGATAGATAGATCGATCGATCGATCGATAGATAGATGAATGGGTGAGCAAGTGTTTAGATAGATAGATAGACAGACAGACAGACAGATAGATAGATAGATAGATAGATAGATAGATAGATAGATAGATAGATAGATAGATAGATAGATAGATAGATAGATAGATAGATAGATAGATAGATAGATAGATGGATGAATGGGTGAGCAAGTGTTTAGACAGACAGACAGACAGACAGACAGACAGACAGACAGACAGATAGATAGATAGATAGATAGATAGATAGATAGATAGATAGATAGATAGATAGATAGATAGATAGATAGATAGATAGATAGATAGATAGATAGATAGATAGATAGATAGATAGATAGATAGATAGATATTGTCCACATGAGCGAACACAGCACTTGTCTGACAGCTGGTCACAAGTTTCTCCACGCCCTGGGCGGTGCCAGTTTAAGTTCAATGACAGATGAGTAGATAGTGTGATAAACTCTGGACACACACGTCCTCAGCGATGCATAGCAATCAGAAAGAGCATTTGTTTAAAATCCTTGTCATCGGTGATTTGGGAGTAGGGAAGACCAGCATCATTAAACGGTATGTGCATCAGACGTACTCCACTAACTACAGAGCGACTATCGGGGTCGATTTTGCGCTCAAAGTTCTCAACTGGGACTCAGAGACGGTCCGCCTGCAGCTGTGGGACATCGCAGGTAAGAGAAAGTAGCATAGCTTCAGTGTGTCAAAGTGTAGACAGTGTCAGCATTTATTAAACATATGCTGAAATGAAAGAATGAAGAAAGTGTAGCCTATTTCAAAAGTACTATAACAACTTACCTCACGTTTATTCCGTCTGCCTAAATGTGCTTTACTAAAATAAAACTGAGTTTTATTAGCCTGTCTTTAGGTTAATGGGGTTAAATTCAAATATAAACGCGTTTTATAGGCTATGCTACTTTGTAGGCTACACTAATTTTAATGGAACATAATTTAACAGTTTTTCCATACTTCCCTATATTACAAATGATGAGAAAATTCAACGTTTTTCTTCAAATTTAATAGCTTAACTTAAATACATAATTCGATATTTTGTTGTCAGCCTGTACAATTAGGAACTTTAAAATAAAGCCACCTGAATGTGTAGTTTTATCGTAAATACATTTTTAGTTATTTTTGGCTGTTTGTGTGTTTATGTGAAACCGTTAACCTTTAGAGCAGCTCAGTTTAAATATCAGATTAGTCTATTACGGTTTAACGACATTAAATTGAAATAATGTTAGCTGATCTTATTCTGCAGCAAGATTCGCAGCCTTTATCAAACCAGAAGTCTTTTCTCTTCATTGTTTACCGTTCTCCTCACGTGCCAAGCACGCGCAGCTTAAAGAACTTGTTTTCCGCGTGCCCGCGTGGAAAGGTCTCATGTGAGAGAGATTGAGAGATCAAGCACGCGGATGACATTGTGAGGAAATCTCTGTAATCAAACCACGGGTAAGTGTACTTCCAGCACTTGGGCTACTGTTGAGAAATTAGATGAGAAACATGGGAACCACATGTAGATATTTCGTATAAAATAACTGTAAGGCCATATTTCAATATGTATATGGCCCTACCCAAGTAATTTACCATGGTAACCACAATTTCCACCGACATACCATGGTACAATTATTACAATTACTAAACAGATGAAGCTTTTACAATTCTGTCATTGTGTTTGCACCACTAGTTGAAGTAACAATGACCAGTACATTTTTGTACATTAAATAGCATAGGGTAGGGGAAGATGCCCCCTTAATGTGGATATAAATTATTTAGAAATAAGTTTATCATGTGGATGATGCCAATGTATTAAAGGAAATAAAAATGTAGTTGTTATAGCACAAAATGTAAAATATTAAAAGTGGTAATTTGGCTCCCTATGACTCTGAGGTAAGAAGCTGTAAACTTTAACTCCACAAATCTAAAAAAAATATGAATGTTTCAACTCATTATCAAATAGACAACAACAACAACAACAACAAAAAAGTCAACCTAATACAATATTATATCTTACCCCATATTACCCTACGTATCCAAAACAGCACACTTTAGTTAGTAAGACAGTCTACCTTACTTTAAATAAGTAAGGAGTTCACCTATTGGACAATGCATTGTTATATTATTGATTAAACCACTCATAAACTGGACTAATGAATTTAAGGGTTTGTTCCGCAGGAGGACTGCCTTTATGTTAAACTCTCCAGCATGACTAAGCAGTCATACAGTCATAAACTCCTCATGGGAAGTCATCTGACATACAATTTCATGAAGTGAAACATGCTGAGTTCATTTTCCTTGACTAATCGTGTTTTCCAAAAGCGCACACAGTTTGCCAAGTTGTCAAGTTAGGTGACCGTAACTGTTTCTGTAATGGGAAATTTGGCACTGCTTTATCAAATTTCAGTCAACGATAGCAGTAAGAGCAGCCCCCATCTGAAAATTCCAGTTTTCAAGTGCGAATGACTTCATAAATACAACTTGATTGAGGAACTACATCTATGATACATTGTTCATAATTCAGTGCTGTTGTTCTACAACACCTGTGTAATATCTGGAAAGCCCATATGGATTATCAAAACCAATACAGCATCTTGTGTTTCATGGTCCATCAAGTGTGAAGCAGACTGCTGTCAGACCCATAGAGTTTAACACACACCTCCTGATTCTAATTTTAAACAAATAACAGAACAAACTGAGAGAAACAGCTGTCCTAGGGAATGTTGTGTAATGTTGGCAGCCCAGAAGAGTGGCTGCATTCAGAGTCAGACGCAGATGGAATGTGCCATTAGCTGGGAAAAGTCAGAAGTAACGAGCATAGTCGACTGAATAAGAAAGTTTGCTGTGGATACTGCTCAGAATGATACACATTGCAGGAAATTGCACAATTAATTGTATAGAGTCATGCGTTTTTGTCCTGTTGATTCATTATACTAAATGTAATCATGCCAAATTTGAGTGTGTCTGGCATGAGCTGCTAAAATATCTTACTGTGTCAATGCAATTAATGTATAAAATACACGCTAATGCTCAAACCTTTGGGGTCAGGTCAGTAAGATTTTTGCTAATTATGCTATGTTAAATGTTCCTAATTTTGTCTCCTAAAACAGTTTTAAATGTATCAAAGGTCAAAAAAAAATACTAGTTTCCTAGTTTAAAAAGGGACATGATCAAGTCAAAATTTGAATGCGATAAACTCGTAATCACAACTTCGGAAGTGGGAAGCAGCAAATTTCCAACAGCACATGAAAGCAGTATACATCAGTATACGCCTCTCTTCATCAAACTGCACTGGTTGCCAATGGCTGCTCGCATCAAATTCAAGGCACTAGTTATCGCCTACAAAACAACCTCTGGCTCTGCACCAATATACCTAAATTCACTTGCTCAGACTTACACACCCTCCAGAAGCTTGCGTTCTGCGAGCGAGCGGCGCCTCGTGGTTCCATCCCAAAGAGGCATGAAATCGCTCTCACGGACATTTTCCTGGACCGTTCCCACCTAGTGGAATGACCTGCCGATCTCAATTCGTGCTGCCGAGTCTGTAGCCATTCTTAAAAAACATCTTAAGACACATCTTTTCCATTTGCACTTGACCAATACCGAATAGCACTTACTGATCACCACAGCAACGACCAAAAGCGCACACTCCTGGATCATATCTACGTCTCTCATCCGGATTTGTGCCTTCAGGCGGGTATGTTACATAGTTATCATAACTATCAGAATCCAGTGTTCTGTATATTGCGTACGTGAGGTTTTGTTGTAGATGGCTATTGCTGCGCGTTTAGCTAGAATACAAAACCAACCCATTGGGCCACTGAATCTGCATTAACGACAACAGCTGGGGCAACAGCCTTAGTCCTAATGGGTTGTAGCTATCTTTGTTCGGCACTTTGCGGACGTGAGTTTTTGTTGTAGATGTCTGTCTTTAAAAAAAAAAAAAAAAATTGTTGTGTATTGTGCTAATTAATTGAGATTTCTTACAGCTCTTACAGGTTTTTGGCCTTGTCTGTTCCGTTGCTTCTATTACTCTCCCCTTTTTTGTAAGTCGCTTTGGATAAAAGCGTCTGCTAAATGATTAAATGTAAATGTAAATGTAAATGTACATCCATCCTTTTCGAGAGCATGCTCTGCTCTGATTGGCCAGACGGCCAGTCTGTTACCGCTTACAGAGCACATTAGAAACCAAAACGTCCATTACCGTAAACTTAAGCTAAAGCTCAGCGATTGTACACACAGTAACCTAATCCCAAGCAGGACATTTCTCAGTGATATGCTGCTCATTTTGAGGTACATTAGATGTTGCATCTGCATCAGCATTAACAAGTGTATGTCCATCAACAAACCCATGTGTATATTTCCAATTTATTATATCAAATAAATAACAGTGCATAGCCGAGCACTAACATGAATGACTGATGTAACATTAAAGTTTGCTAAACAAATTTTGCTTCATCCTTTATCTTTACTCAAAGTAGTAAGATTGACAGACAGTCTGCATTGATAAACAGTTTTAGGTAATGGAGTTCAGTAAGACAGTAAAAACATGAGTTAGCCGGTTAGCTAAAAACCTACACAATATAAAATACAGAACTACGCACTTTAAACACTTGGTAGGAAAAATAAACATCATTAATTCTTCCTACTTATAGGTTGTGATTCTGAGAAGCATGCTGGTCCAACTAAACTGGTACTGACAAAGCTTTCAAGAGCAAGCGTTTTGCGAATCCCGCGTTGAACTCCAAGATTTGAGAAGCAGTCGTCAGTAAAATATGGGCAGGTCAAGTTGTTCACGTGCACAGCATCCAAAATAGGCGGGCGGGCATTATGCAAATGTATTTTCTTGTGATGTAGAACCGTCACGCAATGAGATTCAAATTATAAATCACTCGCTTAGACGGTTCAGAGTCGATTCTTACATTTGGGAGACAATAACTTTCGACTTTAGAACTTCGCATTCACAAACAGCTGTTACACACCGCTTGAAAGGGAATATTCATAAAACCATTATAAGGGCACTTCAAAGAAATGAATGTTTCTTGATCAGAAAATCTGAATATTAGAACGATTTCTGAAGGATCATGTGACACTGAAGACTGGAGTAATGATATATCTATGTTGCATTTAGTTTGTGGTGTTGTGCTTTTCACAATTGTTTTGTACCTTTTTTCTCCTTCTTCATCTGCACTGGAAGGTCAGGAGAGGTTCGGGAACATGACGCGGGTTTATTACCGGGAGGCCATGGGGGCGTTCATTGTTTTTGATGTTAACAGACCCACCACATTTGAGGCAGTCTCCAAATGGAAGGAGGATCTGGACTCAAAATTAATACTTTCAAATGGCCAGAGTGTCGCCACAGTGCTCCTGGCCAATAAGTGTGACCAAAATAGAGACTTTCTGACTAACAACGGCCTGAAGATGGACCAGTACTGCAAGGAGAATGGATTTGTGGGCTGGTTTGAGACGTCTGCTAAGGTAAAGTATAATATTCTGCTATGATTTTAGATGAATAACAGAGAATGTTTCTGTTTACACTTAGAAAAAATGTACAGAACCATGATATAGGGATGGTTTTAGATGCTACTACCATGGTACTTTGATGCCATTGTATTAAATTCACTAAATGTCTTCATGTACCATGGGATTTAAAGGGGTCTGATTATGTCAAAGTTTTGATTTTGTTTTTTTGGGTTGTTTAAATGCTTGATTGTTCAAATAAATTATTTTCACATATTTTACAATATTATAGCACCTCTCTCCCCAATCTGGCTTAAATGCACCATGTAGTTCCTGGTTTGATGACGGCCCTCCTTCCGAAATACAAAATGTGCTGTGATTGGTTAGCTGGCCCAGTGTGTTGTGATAGAGCATGTTCAGGGAATGTCACCTCCCTCACCATAACCGTGCACTCTACTCAGATATTAAGGATGGCGTCCATTTCAAAGCTATTCAAACCCGATTCAGACTTAACAAACAAGAGGATCGTCCAGAACGGATTTCATGCACGGACTCACTCAATCTCGTATACATTTTAGAAGATACAATGTTTTACACATTTTAATCATGATACTTGTCAGAAAACTATGGTATTAATACAAACAGTAATCAATCACAAAACCATTGTTAAGTTTGCTTACAACAGTCTTACAAAAGCTACAGTAAACACTTGATCAACACTAATGTGTGCTAGCAGGCGAGTGGAGGGCTAGAGGCAAATCTTTTCCCCTTGTTTAGGTCATAGCAACAACATAAAACCTATAATTGGAACTGTTAACCCTCTGGGGTTCTTCATTTATGGGTCACACTCAGGACCTTCGGGTCTAAAAGGACCCGGAGGTCGGGAATCAAAAAAAAAAAAATTTGAGTAAAATCAATGAAATATATTTTTGTTCAATAATATTTTTTCTTTTCTTTTTTGGTGTTTTGAGATAATTTTATGATTTATAAATAATATTTATGCAATAATTATGACCCATTTTTTCCCATTGAATATAATAGAATTTTATTTTATTTATTTTTTCCTTTTTTTATTAAAGCTGTATTTCATTTTAGAGTCAAGCCTAGGCCTCATGAAAGCATTTTTTTATTTGATTGGTGCCATCTGGTGGACACAGTGAGCATTTTTATCACGCAATAGCACATTTTTACCACTAGAGTGCATTACAGAACCTGTGTGTGTGTGTGTGTGTGTGAGTTTTTGTTTGTCTGTTTTGCACTCTTGATGTTTTAGAGATTCACCCCTTCACTGTTGAGTCCTTTTTTTCTGCATCCTGGCTGATTTGTAGATTATATGCACAAAAAACTCTGTATTTTCATATTTTTGCCAATTTCCCATTCATTTCCTATGGGGGTCTTTTTTGACCCGAAGGCCCCGAGTGTGACTATTTTTTTTACGACCACTTAGACTTTTCCAATCCTGTCCCCAATTTTTTTTTCTGTCCATATACCAAGTACCAATACCCTCACCAAGTTTCGTACCATTCAGATGAAGCTACGATTTTTAACATTTCTTTCAAAAAAAAAATTGGGTCAGAAATGACCGAAGAACCCCAGAGGGTTAAGAGAAAACGCAACTACAAATAATAAGACATTCTTACAAGTTGTGATCCAAAAACAACAGATTATCTCAACAAAGTGGGAACGGCTCCATTTCAGGAGAAGCTTTTGTGCGTAGTTGTATTGTCTTAGGTTCTGGAAGCTGTTCTACGTAAAATGTGCAGCACACAGATAAACACTGGGGTTATAATGTTTATGAACAGTGTTTAAAGGGTTACTTCAGCGATTAGCATATGGCTTTCTATCAGTAGAAACCCTGGAGTATATTGGAATGATCGTGCTCTCACACGTTCAGACACGTTCAGTTTCTAATTGTAGTGTCTGTTCTCTAACTGAACTGATTTTATGAAGATGAACTCAGTGGGAAAGTGATCAGTGATTCAGTAGCGGTGGCTTTGGGAGTGGCCTCGTAAGGTTGCGAAGCATTCTGGGAATTGTTGTCTTTCATCCCCATGAAACAAAAATACATTTTCTCTTTTCTCAGTCTAGAAAGCAAGTAATTTCACATTTCTACTACATTAATGACCCAGTTTAAATACAGATTCATCTTCCAAGCGCTGAAGTACCCCTTTAAAATACATTTTAACCAGTCTAAATTCGTCCGCCTTAGGAAAGTCAAACAAATGAGTTTTGGAAAAGGGGTGGAAAAAGTCTCTTTGACATAGCAGAAGCTCAATCAGGCCTTGTAGTCCAAACATGTCGTTCGTTGTAGTTCTTTAAAAGTGAATTCTGTTAAATAGAATTTCTCACTTTGGAGTGAGCTTTGAGCTTCCTAACCCTGCAGATCCTTTTTACGCTCAAACAGCAACATTACATACTACCTGAAGTTAAAAAGTAAAATAGCATAATAGGACCCCTTTAAACAAAAGAGTTTTTGGACATGGTATCGGGGTAATACTGTGTTTTACATGGTATACTTTGGAGTGCTGTAAATACCCTAGTTTATTAATATAGTGATCATTTTCTAAAATGTTAAATATCAAATACCTTGGTTTTACCATCTGTTACCACAACTGTACCAGGGTACCGCCGCGGTACTAGTTTGGAAGTTCATTGATTCAACTTTCAAGTCTTAGAATTTATCTTTGTCGTTTTGGTGTGAACAGTGCGTCACACAAAAGCACTTTTTTTGTATTTGCAGGTGCATTCGTCAACAACAATAAATTTATTCCACTTTTGAATGTCAGGAAGGTTACCAACCCATATGATGTCAACATGGCACCTTTATGTACAATAAAATAGCTTTTCTAGCCTGCCTACAAAATATCTTTTGGCAGAACTTGTATTTGTTCGAACCTTTAGTGCTTGATTAAAGCTTCTGATTGAAGCTTATTAATATTTGCACGCTAATTACACCTGCCACTCACATGCAGAGCAGTTGCCGAGGGAAACGAGAGAATGGACTTTTGTGCACCGAGGCCATCTCATTAAATCCAGTTGAGATGTTTCAAAGGCGCATTTTTATTTATTTATTTAGTTTATTTAAGCACCTCTTTTCATTCGCTTTAATGAAGAGTCCAATCAATCTTAAATGAATCTTAAATCACGAACATTAAAAGTTTCATGTTTGTTCTTTTTCCCTCTCTGAATTGAAGGAAAACCTCAACATTAACGAAGCTGCCAACTTCCTAGTGAAACACATAATTGCCAGTGAGAACGATATCCTGAAATCAGTGGTTCCAGATACCATCTCTCCTCAGCTCAAGTCTGATAAAGAAATGACCTGTTCTGCATGTTTCAAACCTTGAGATGAGGTGCCAACAATGTTTGGCAGCAGCATTGGTGGTCCTTGGACTGAAGAGGATGTAGATCTACACATCACAAACCCTCTGGTTCCAGCACTACGCCCGACCATCAATAAGTCCCAAACAGGAGAAAGAACTTCCCGTTAGTTACGCCCGTCTACAGCATTAAACTACAGACACTTTGAGTTTGCACACAGAGTAAATGTATTCATGTTTAAAGCTGCACCTTATGTTTTTTTGTGAGTGAGTTAAGTCTTTTTGTGTCCGTTTAAAAAACCCTGGGGAATTCTGGACTAGCATGCTTGATTACACAGGGTGAGAGATGAGAACTTATTTCTGTCAGACAGACAGATGGCTGATTATGCTTTCGGAAACAGAAGTGTTTCAATCAGTATGTACACCAGTTGTGTCTGGTTCTGGTGGACTGAGTTTTAATAACGTAAGCGTCAAATGAAAATGCCAAATTTTCAGACTAAAAAGCTTTATAGACCCCATAAAGTTGCAGTTCTCTGTTTAAGTTTAGGCAGGACATACTACAGGGGTTGTTTTTTTCTTTCTTTCACTTTTAAAAAAAAAATGTAAATATGCTTTAGTTATCTCACAATAGTGAGCCAGGATTTGCTAGTTGGTGGCAGGTGGTATTTGTGGGAGGGACATTTTCACTCGAGAGTATTTGATTGGACAAACGTGTAGTGCAGGATGAGTCATCAATATTTTGCTTGGGATTTCTCATTTAGAGAACTGCCCGTTTCAAAAGCAAAACCATTTTTTTTTTGTCGGTCTGAAATGAAAATTCATCAAGATCTGTTTTCCAAATGCATGGCAGTCATCTTATTGTCAACAATTCATCCATGCAAATTTCCTAAAACAAAATGTCATAATGCAATTGTCCGGTGAAACGACAATTCTTTCTGGTTATGTATTCCAGACGTTTTCAATAATTTAACCTGCTTAAACCCCACCCCTTTCTTACAACTGATCGCACACTTGCATTGAGCTCTGCCTCCATCCAATCCCTGCCCTACTTTCTTTGTCTTTTTCAATAATCCATTACAACCGGATAATATATGTCCCAATACAGTAAAAAACGATCTGTCGCTTCTTCTGGTTTAGCTCAGATTTAACGTTTATGAGTTCATTATTATATAAATGACCTCAAAACTGAAAAAACATGCACTTAAAGCTTATGGTTTTGATTTATCTGGAGTGTTTAGACCAGACCACTACGATATACTGTATATTCTGTAGTCAGTGCAGGGAAGATTACTTACAAATTGTAGTTAGCTACTGATTACAAATGACATGTTTGACAAATGAAAAATGACAAATGAAAGGTTATTACCATAATCCACTACATTACACAATTTAGGCAATATAATCTGATTACTTTTAGATTACTTTTGACATAATTTATTACACTGAACTGAAAAGGTTTGTGAGTTTAATGAAAAGCTTACATAAATCATTAAAAATTATAATAAAAATGTGTTTGAAAGACAAACACCTTCCAAATACAAAGCAATACATGGTTAAAAGACTTACTGAGGGATAATTCAAATAACAGTTAAAGAATAATTAGGGAGAATCACTAAATTATGAATGATTTACTACTACGAGTATTTCAAAATGTAATATAGCCTAATCTAATTACAAATACTTACTTTTTGTAATATGATTACATGTAATTTATTGCTACTGAGAACTGTCTATATATGCTTATTTTTCCATCCTTCATATCGTTAATGGACCGGCATGCTAAGATAATTACAATTTCATGCGATTTTTATTAATTCATTGGATCTGTACTCGCATTCTGTAATACCATGTCTAGAGTGTTTATAACCAAGCTAAATGCCTTGTTTGCACGGAGTAGATATTTTAAACTGTATCTCTAAAAAGAGAGCTGCCAACCTCTTCCCTCATCCGCTCATTCTCCTTAAACACCCTGGCCCCTCTTATCTACTGCCATCCTTCCATTTCATCCCTTTTTCACTCCTATTCCACACTCTGCATCTCGCATCTCTTTGCAGTGATTCAGTGTATGACTCATTGACATTATATAAATCTCCCATGATTCCCTACATCACCATGTGCTTTATTCAAATCCTTTAATGTGTATATTGATCTACAGCCTTTAGTTTTTTAATTCTCAGATAGTATTTGTCTATGTGGGAGGTGTTGTATTGTACAGGGTTGTATTGTATCAGTAAATAAGTGTTTGTGAGCCATTTTTTTCGAGATGTTGTCAGTTGCTTCAACATATAAAGACACGCTTTATGCTATGTCAAATAGTCACGTGAAAAATGTGCGGTATACTGTCTACAATTAAAGCTGTAGAGTGAAATAAAATCTTGTTGTGTTGACTGAATTTCTTTCTTTCAGGATTAGCATTATTAACATGAGAGTTATCATCACCAATTATATTTAAGTGCATGTATAACAACATAAACGTGATCTCTCAGGTGGAACAACGGGCTGTGGGAAGGCTAGACAAATTACAGCCCTGTACTTCTTTTCCCACCTATATTCAACTCTTGTATTATCACCATGACAACTGCATGCCACTTCTTCTTTTTTTCCCTTTTTTTTGCGCCCAAGCCTCTGCAGGCTAGTTTTGTGTTTTGGTTCTTTATAAAGCATGAGAAGGTGCTTGATACCAGGTTCCTGGAAATCCAGGAATGCCTAAAATTCAGAGAACTCGCTCAGAACACACAGATTCAATCAATAATGTACATAGCACTCACTTTTTCTATAGCACTCGTTTTGTTCAGAATGAGGACTCAAGCGAGTGTTGAGGTAATTTGTTGGCCAAGCAAGCAAGAAGTTCATGGGTGAGGACACCAGCGCCTGTGTCCTCTTTATAGACCACATGACCGCATCTGCTTTCCTCAGGAATTGGATTTGACTACCACAGGTTGTTGGAAAACTCACATGAGAGCCATTACTCTCTATTAGCACTATAAGAGCATATGAAAGAAGAGAGGGATATGAAAAAGTAAGGTACTATACTCTTATTCTTCAAAGCAGCCTGAGATATTCTAAACACAATTTTTTGCAGAGACTCTACAAGACATTCTTTTTTCAGACGAGTAAAAGTTGAGTTATATTATAAAAGTCCTGCTAATCCAAGCTTTATAATGGCAGTGATTGTAGCTCCATAAAAATAGACCTGTCTGTCAAATAACAAGCTCCACACGGGTCTGGGAGGTTAATAAAGGCCTTCTGAAGGAAATCAGAAATCAGTTTGTGTAAGAATTTTTTATTTAATACATTTAATTTAAATTAACTTTAAGCCGATCGTCTTCCGTGGTAAAAGTGTTGAAAGTGCCTTCTCGGAGTTCAAGATGCGTATGCGACGTTTGACGACTGTAACTGCAGCATAAGCCTTTAAACCGCAGAGGCACTTTCAACACTTTTTCCATAAACTGAATACGGAAGGTGATCGGCCGAAACGTTACTTTATAAAGTTTTATATATGGATATTTTTCTTACACGAATGCATCAATTAACTTCTAAAGGCATTTATTAACCTCCCGGAGCCGTGTGGAGCACGTTATTTGACGGACAGATGCATTTTTATGGAATTTTAAAATGCCCTTATAAAGGTTGGATTAGCCAGGACTTAAATAATCGAACTCAAATTTATTCGTCGGAAAGAAGAAAGTCATATACACCTAGGATGACTTGAGGGTGATTAAATCATGGGCTAATTTTAATTTTTGGGTGAACTATCCCTCCACTTCAAAAGATTTGTTCAAAAACTAGGCCTATTTGTTGTCTCATGGGTGTTTATGTGGTTATTAGTTGTCAATGAATATGAACATTTTGCTTTCCATAACATTTAGTAATAGGCTATATTTTTCTAGAAAACATGAGATCAGTAATCACAGCTCTTTTTAAGGTGACCCTATTGAAGAAATCATCCTCTTCTAAACAGGTAATTTTAATAGTGATGGCACAATTTAGGTCATGGCAACATTTAAGTCCATTCGAGGCATTTAGGCTACTTAAAAAAAAAAAACATGGAAACTGTTCCCTTCATTTTTTACAGTGATTTCAACGGCAGAATATGCTGAAAATAATTAATGCACAGGAACTCGCTTTGGAGGCAGACTGCTCGTAATAAGTCTCCGATTCCGTCGAATGAGCGGGTTAGTGTGTGAGAGAAACGAGTGAATGTGACGGAGAGAGTGAGGGTGCTACTCCTCTCTAACTGTGACAGATACCAGCTGCATCAGGAGCAGATTCCTCCTCAGTCTGATTAAACGGTCTTATTAATTTGCTGAAACATCCCCGTGCCTTTGTCGATTTCTGCAACTCTCACAGATTACGCAGAGATAAAGATGAAAGCAGAAAATCAAGTTTGAAGGGGGATTTTGCACATCCTGCGCAGAGGACACATGCCAAGAGGACGTTTTTAGATCAAACAAGATGCTTAATGACATAATTGGCGTTCAGGTGGTGCCATTGAAATAGAATAGAAGAGCTTTAAATGTGGCGTTTATGGGGGAGTGGACATTTGCATGGCTACCTATGTTTATTAAAAGCTCCATGCGCTTCTCCTGAGCTCTCTGAACACTTCACATTAGCTGTGCTGGAGAGAGCATCCCACACACAGACACCCACACAGCCTGACACAGCCACTGATTCTCTCTCATATAGACATAGAGAGAGAGAGAGAGAGAGAGAGAGAGAGAGAGAGAGAGAGAGAGAGAGAGAGAGAGAGAGAGAGAGAGAGAGAGAGAGAGAGAGAGAGAGAGAGAGAGAGAGAGAGAGAGAGAGAGAGAGAGAGAGAGAGAGAGAGAGAGAGAGAGAGAGAGAGAGAGAGAGACACACACACACACACACACAGTTAGATGGAGATGAGCACACATAAACATCCTCCCACTCACATACTTTGCATTGTTCAGACTTATACAGATAGAAATCGCTCTTGCTTTCCTATTTTCCTCAAACTGTGGCAGTACCATGTACAGTACAGGATGTACACTTACGTTGGTACTGCCATGATATATCCAAAAATATTGCACTGCTATTGTTTGTGCTAAAAACAAGGCATTTCGATGGCAAGAAAAGATGATAACATAGTACTAGTGTGGTTTGTGGTTGTAGTTTGTGTTTTGTTGGTCTCATTTCTCTGCATTCAAACAGTGCTTCAACCTGAAAATAAAAGTTTGATATGCTTATATCATATAAGGAAAAGCTTAGATCAAAGCAGATTACTGCATATTGGATCAGATCAAATATTAGGCAAGATTTTCAACTTTACAAAATCATGAATTGCTTTAAAATGCAATTATATATATAAGCATACATACAGCCCTTACCCATAGGCATGGACTCCACTAGACGCCTGAAGGTGTGCTGTTGTATTTGGCACCAATATGTTAGCAGCAGATCCTTTAAGTCTTGTAAATTGCAAAGTTGGGCCTCCATCCCACCTCGCACCTTTGTGCTCCTCAAACCATTCCTGAACCATTTTTGCTTAGTGGCAGGGTGCATTATCCTGCTGAAAGAGGCCACAGCCACCAGGGAATACATCTGGGTGTACATCTTCTGCAACAATGCTTAGGTAAGTGGTACGTGTCAAAGTAACATCCACATGGATGGCAGGACCCAAGGTTTCCCAGCAGAACATTGCCCAAAGCATCAAACTGCCTCCACCTGCTTGTCTTCTTCCCATAGTGCATCCTGGTGCCATGTGTTCCCCAGGTAAGCAACGCACATGATCCCGGTCATCCACGTGATGTAAAAGAAAACGTGATTCATCAGACCAGGCCACCTTCTTCCATTGCTCCGTGAGCCATTTCTGATGCTCACATACCCACTTTGCACTTTCGGCGGTGAACGGGGTCATCATGAGCACCCTGACTACAAGTCTGCGGTTATGCAGCTCCATACACAACAAACTGATGCACTGTGTATTCTGACACCTTTCTATCAGAACCAGCATTAACTTCTTGAGCAGTTTGAGCTCCAGTAGCTCGTCTGTTTGATCAGACCACATGGGCCAGCCTTCGCTCCCCACTTGCATCAATGAG